>NW_011500899.1:0-33486 GCF_000495115.2 Populus euphratica
TCCTAAAAAGGATCTCACATCTTTCACAGTTCTAGGGGTAGGTAATTTTTGAATGATTTCCACTTCTGACTTATCTACCTTTATTCCTTTTGAAGAGATAATGTGACCTAAGACAATGCCATGTGTTACCATAAAATGACACTTCTCCCAATTGAGTACAAGATTGCTCTCTTCACATCTTTCAAGGACTTTTTCTAAATACATTAGACATAACTCAGAAGAATCCCTATAAACTGAAAAATCATCCATGAAAACTTCTAAAACATTTTCCACCATGTCAGTAAAGATACTCATCATATACCTTTGAAAAGTGGCTGGTGCATTACACAAGCCAAAGGGCATTCTTCTATAAGCATAAGTACCAAAAGGACAAGTGAAAATGGTTTTTTCTTGGTCTTCTAAAGAAATCTCAATTTGGTTGTAACCTGAGTATCCATCGTTTTTTCTTGGTCTTCTAAGGAAATCTCAATTTGGTTGTAACCTAAGTATCCATCAAGAAAATAATAGAAAGCTCTTCCAGCTACTCTTTCAAGTACTTGGTCTAAAAATGGAAGCGGAAAATGGTCTTTCCTAGTTACCATATTTAATTTACGATAATCAATGCACATACGCCATCCAGTTTGGATTCTAGTTGGTATTAGCTCATTATTTTCACTCTTCACTACCGTGACTCCAGATGTTTTAGGGACAACTTGGGTTGGACTAACCCATTTTGAGTTTGCAATAGGGTAAATGATACCTACATCAAGTAGCTTAAGCACTTCACCTCTCACTACTTCCTTCATGTTTGGGTTCAATCGTCTTTGCATTTGCCTCACAGATTTAGCCTTTTCTTCAAGATAGATTCTATGTGTACATAAAAGAGGGCTAATTCCTTTCAAGTCAATAATTGTCCACCCAATTGCTTTCTTGTGTTTTCTCACCACTCTCAAAAGTTTTTGTTCTTGCTCTATGCTAAGTTTTGATGAGATCACAATAGGATATGATTCATCTTCCCCTAGAAATGCATACTTAAGATCACTCGATAAAGGCTTCCTTTCTAGTTTATAAGGTTGGACAAAAGATGCCTTAACTTTCACTTGGTGTGAAATCAAAGGCTCAAACGATGGGGTCCATTGACCTATTGACATAATAGGCATTGGATCTAGATAAGTCTCTTGTTCTCTTACTTCCTTACCAACACATTCCAAAGAACAAAATCTTTCATCATGAATTAAAGTTCTCTCTAATGGATCCTTGATCCACACTCTCTCAAAGTGTTCTTGACAAACTGTTTGGATCAAATCTACCTCTCTAATATCCTCATGTTCCCCAATTTGTTTGGAGACATTGAATATGTTCATCTCCACAGTCATATTCCCGAAAGACAATTTCATCACCCCATTCCTACAGTTAATTAAGGCATTGGATGTAGCTAGAAAAGGTCTCCCTAAGATGACTGGGATGGGAGCATTAGAACCCTGAATTGGTGCGGTGTCTAACACTACAAAATCAATAGGAAAGTAGAATTTATCTACTTGGACCAACACATCCTCAACGATACCCCTAGGAATCTTGATTGACCTATCAGCTAATTGAAGGGTAATTCAAGTAGCCTTGATTTCTCCTAAACCTAACTGTTCGTAAATAGTGTAGGGTATTAAATTCACACTTGCTCCTAAATCCAACAAAGCTTGATCTATTTTATGACTTCCAATAATGTATGAAATGGTAGGACAACCAGGATCTTTATATTTGGGAGGGGTCTTAAACTGGATGATGGCACTAGCATGTTCAGTCAGAAAGGCTCTTTCTTTCACATTCAATCTGCTTTTGACTGTGCATAAATCCTTAAGAAACTTTGCATAAGAGGAAACTTGTTTAATTGCATCAAGGAGTGGAATATTGACTTTCACTTGGTTAAATAATTCTTAGATTTCTGAGTTCATAAGATCATGTTTAGGTTTCCCTAACCTTTGTGGAAATGGTGCTTTAGGAACAAATTCTAAATCACTCACTTTGACTCCAATTTTTCTTGAATCATCTCCTTTCTCACTCATCTCTTTCTCATTTATCTCACCTTTTTTGTCACTCAAACTCTTATTTGTCACTCAAACTCTCATTTGTCACTTGTGTTTTGATTCCCTCTTCACTTCCCTTAGATTTCTCCTCCACAATAACTTTAGGAATCCTAAAACCTATACCTTTGTCAACAATCTTTCCACTTCTAAGGGTAGTGATGGCTTGGACTTGTTCATGGTTTGAAGGTTCACTAGGTAAGGATTCACTCATGTGTACCTGATCTCTAGGATTGGACATTGGTTGAGCTGGATTTTTCCCTTATCTTGAATGCTTAGTGATTGAGTCAACTTAGTTGACTTCGAATGTCATCTAAGGTCCTATTAGTCTAGTCTTGGAATTTGTAAGCTTGGTTGTTGATTCCTCCTTGCGTTTGCATGAATTGTTGAAGAGTATCCTTTAAAGATCTCTTATGAGATGGTTGGTATGTGTTATGTGTGGGAGCATGAAATGGTTGGGGTGGAGGTTGAAATGTTTGAGGTACTGAAGAGCCCTCATTTCTCCATCCAAAATTTAGGTGGTCCCTCCATCTAGAATTATAGGTCTTAGAGTAGGGATTGCCTACTTGATTTGGAAATGGCTTTCTAACATTACTTGAATCAGAAGTTTGACCATATACCACTTCCTTAAAGGCTGGAATGGTAGGACACTCAGTTGTCCTATTCCCTTTGTTGTTCACTCATGACATGCACTTTTTTAATCTCAAGAGACTCTACTTTCCTAGCCAATGAGGCTAATCTAGCATTGAGGTCATCCGTCTCTTTCAATTGTAACTTCCCACTTGAATGAGAAATGGTGTTTCTAGACTCAACATGAACTGGGAGAGAAGTCTCCCATTGCTTTGTGTTTTCAGCCAATTGATCAAAAAAATCAAAGGCCTTACTTGGTTCTTTGTCATAAAACTCACCATTACACATGGTTGACACTAGTTTTTTAAAATCTGCGGTAAGAGAGTCATAAAAGAAACTCACTAACCTCCACATCTCAAAACCATGGTGGGGGCATGCATTTAACAAGTCTTTGAACCTTTCCCAAGCTTGGTGAAATGACTCATTTGGACTACAAGAAACATTCATCATTTGACGTTGTAAGGCTGCTGTCCTATGAGTGGGGAAGTATTTTTTCAAAAATTCAGCTTGCATTTCTCTCCATGTACCTATAGACCTAGGACGCAGGGAGTTCAGCCAAAGCGTGGCTTTATCCTTTAGAGAGAATGGGAATAATTTCAGCTGAATAGTTTCTTCAGTGCATGTTCTATCAATAAAAGTATTACATACCTCTTCAAAGTCCTTAATGTGTATATATGGATTTTCAGAATCCATACCATGATATGTGGGAAGAAGTTGGATCATGCCCGGTTTCAAATTGAAAGCTTGTTGGTTTAAAAGCAAGATAATACACGAAGGTGTACTTTGTCTAGTTGGGTGAAGATACTCTCTAAGAGTTCCAAAATTAGGTTGATCATTAAATTGTGGAGGTCCATTACCTTGAACACTCCACCCTCTACATCTTCAACATTAGCCACGATGAAAAAATAATAATAATAATAATATAACAATTATTTGAATATGAAAAGAAAGGAAAAAGAAAAAGAAGATTGCAAATAAAAGTAAATGAAATGTAAAAGATTAAGTAATAGCTCAAAAATAAAAAAATACAACAAATTAGAAAATTCACACTCCAACTAATAAGCAATATTAACAATAATAAACATTAAAAGATAATTATAACAAGCATGAATAAAGAGGTGGTAAAACTAGCTAAGTACTTCAAATAATAAATATAAGAAAAATAATCACAATAAAACAAAAATAAAAATAAACAAGAGGCGGTAATACCAACCTTATAATATAAACAATAAATATTATAAATTAATTAGAATAAACATCAAAAGAAAAATGGTTGAACCAACCAAAAGCTAACAATTAATAGTCCATGCCACAGTCCAATATCCGTAAAGTTGAGGTCAATTTTTTGAGGCGGTAAAACCAGCCATTTTATTTTTTTATCAATTTTTTTTAGACGGTAAAACCAGCCAATTTATTTTTTTATATGATTTTTTTTTTGGTTTTTCCAATAATCAAATCTAAATTTCTTACCTTTGCTTGCTAGCTCCCCGGCAACAGCGCAAAAATTGCGTGACCGCTTTTTATGATCGGCTTGTTTTAACTCGCAAGTGCACGAGTGTGCGATGTAGCAATTAACTCGGTAAGATCGAGGTCATATCCACAGAGAGCTTGATCTAGAAAAAAACCTGGGTAATAAAAAAAAAACTCAAGAGAAATTAAATTAATAATAACTTGGTTGAAAATAATTGATGGATTTGTTTCCAAGATGAAAACATGTAAATAGATTTAAAATGATAAGAAAAAGTAAGACTTAGTCCAAATCAATTTTAATGGTGATGTATTGGTGATTCCTTCAAGATATATAAGATAACTCAACCTAATATCAATGATGGTGATATTAGATCGCAAGATATTACAATGAAGTTTAAAAGAATGAAGATTGATTATTGCTTAAGAATGAACAAGTACTTTCATATTAAGTAAGACATTGAATCAAACAATCTCTATACCAAAACTAAAGTTTGTGCATAAAAATTCAAGATTATAACATTACCTAAATGGTTTCTAAAATTTCTTGGCAATAATAAATCATTCATGAAGAAAATGAGAAGATAAACATTAAGATTCATTCATATCTTAAAGAACTCACCTCAACCACCATCATCCTTGATTTGAATCCAAGAAAGAGATTAACCAACCATGATTATATATAAAAACACTTCAAGAAACATGAAATAACTTGAATCAAACTGAAATAATAAGTTTTACAAGCTAAAGAATCAAAATCTATAAAGAAGAACACAACACAATTTCAGTAAAAAGTCGGACATAAATCTGATGCTAACTTTGGACAACAATTTAGACCCTCCTAGAAGCTTTTTTTCGAGATGTCTATTAGAGACATATTTATAGGAAATTTTGTCACCTTTGCAGATAAAGAGCAGCTCATTGGGACATTTGAGTCAAAAGTTATGGGCAAAACACTGAAAGGTGTTCTGAAAAATCAAATCAGGCCAGCTTTGCAACCACTTTGGTGCGCGTTTTTCTTCCTCATTTATGAGCTGTCTCTTTCTTCTTTTTGACCCAAAATAATGTAACAATGTCCCCTCCAACTTTCCATCCATGTGCTTGCCTTCTTGGATCAATGGATTACCCAAAATAAATCAATTGCTATTTGTTGTGTGGACATGTAAGATCATGGATTGTGTTTGGGCTGATTTGAAGGTTGATTTTGGGGTGATTCGGGGCTGAATTTAAGCATCAAATAAGGATAAAAATATACCTATTATTTGGGCTAAGATTAACATTGAAACCTTGAGTGTTTAATGGTTGAAATTTGCACACAACATAAGGCAAGTTTGGGCTTGAAATAGATCATATGCTATTCTTTTCTAGAATTGGAATAGAATTGATTTTTAGGGCAAATTTGAAACACTTATTTGAACCAAGATTTGCTTCAATCTTCAACTAAATGTCTCTTCAATTCTTTGTTTTGAATTCCGACGTTGAATTTTTCTGAATTAATTCATTTAAGCTCCAAAAACCTATCGAAACATTAAAAGAAACTTCATTACTAAAAAGCACATCAATTATTATAAAAACAACCAAATAAAAACAATAAATACATATGTAAAATAAGAAACTTAATGACAATTTTGATGCACAATCAATAACTCAACCTAATATCAACGATGGTGATATTAGATCGAAAGATATTACAATGAAGTTTAGAAAGATGAAGATTGTTTATTGCTTAAGAATGAACAAGTACTTTCATATTAAGTAAGACATTGAATCAAGCAATCTCTATACTAAAACTAAGGTTTGTGCATAAAACTTCAAGATTATAACATTACCTAAATGATTTCTAAAATTTCTTTGCAATAATAAAACATTCATGAAGAAAATAAGAAGATAAACATTAAGATTCATTCATATCCTAAATAACTCACCTCAATCACCATCATCGTTGACTTGGATCCAAGAAAGAGATTAGCCAACCATGATTATATATAAAAACACTTCAATAAACATGAAATAACTTGAATCAAACTGAAATAATAAGTTTTACAAACTAAAGAACTGAAATCTATAAAGAAGAACACGACACAATTTCAGTAAAAATTCAGACACAAATCTAACTCTAACTTTGGACAGCAATTCAACCCTCCTTGAAGCCTCTTCTCGAGATGTCTATTAGAGGAATATTTATAGAAAATTATGTCACCTTTCCAGATCATTAAAGAACATCTCATTTGAACACCCGAGTCAAAATTTATGGGCAAAACATCAAAAGGTGTTATGAAAAATCAAATCAGGCCAGCTTTGCAACCACTTTGGTGCATGTTTTTCTTCCTTATTTATGAGCTGTCTCTTTCTTCTTTTTGACCCAAAATAATGTAACAATGTCCCCTCTAGCTTTCCATCCATGTGTTTGCCTTCTTGGATCAATGGTTTACCCAAAATAAATCAATTGTTATTTGTTGTGTGGACATGTAAGATTATGAATTGTGCTTGAGCTGATTTGAAGGTTGATTTTGGGCTGATTTGGGACTGAATTTAAGCATCAAATAAGAATACAAATGTACCTATTATTTGGGCTAAGATTGACATTGAAACCTTAAGTGTTTAATGATATTCTTTTCTAGAATTGGAATATAATTGATTTTTGAGGCAAATTTGGAGCACTTATTTGAACCAAGATTTGCTTCAATCTTCAACTAAATGTCTCTTCAATTCTTTATTCTAAATTCCGACGTTGAAGTTTCTGAATTAATTCATTTAAGCTCTAAAAACCTATCGAAACATTAAAAGAAACTTCATTACTAAAAAGCACATCAATTATTATAAAAAAAAACAAATAAAAACAATAAATACATATGTAAAATAAGAGACTTAATGACACTTTTGATGCACAATCACACCCCCCAACTTAGATTTTGCTAGTCCTCAAGCAAAGCAAAATATAAAACCTTTGAAATAAAAAGAATAATAACAACCATAATTAGGCTCGATTCATCACACTTGAAGGACCTATCATGCAAACATTGGTATCTTTAACTTAGTGTACACAATAGCAAATAAAGAAAAATAAGCATACTCACATTCTCTAAATCAAACATCCATACAAAATTTCCAAATTCAGTCATATTTATCGTGCAACCAACATAATTGATTCATACGAAAACTCAACTTGTAATCTTCCCTTCTCACCAACACAAACAAGGTAGCAAACTAGAGAAATATCTATATATTTTTTTTCTTTCTTTATTTTTTTTTTAATAAGATATGATTTATTTTTTGTCTTTAAGTAGTCACTTCCCTTTTGACGCGAATACAAACATTTGTGATGAATGCACCCGGTATATGATTTATTCTTTGTCTTTAAGTAGTCACTTCCTTTTTTATGCGAATACAAACATTTGAGATGAATGCACCCGGTTACTCACAAAGTCACAAACTTAAAGTGCTTTGCATACTCATATTTCATATTATTTTTGTGTTTCTTTTTGAGTGATTTTTGCTAACTTCTCTTACCTCGGTCAAATGACGGATAATGGTACTCCGTGAGTTAAGTTAGTTCTTTCAGTTTCCCATAATAACTGATATCTGTGTATATATTTGTGCAATTCTTTGAATCTCTCTTCTAATTCTCACTTGATAATGGACACTAATCTTGAAAATTTGAAAAAGTATTTTCCCGCTCTGCCTTAGAATGCGATTACAAAAATTTACCGTGCTAGATGTGCAAGATTGAGGTTGTTAATGAATCATGGAATTCCTGAAGATATTCGTTGGTTGATTGAAGCAAAGGTCCAATTATCAGGTGAGTCCTTTAATTCCTTCATTTCACACATACCTGGAACAAGTAAAAGCACTTTTGTAAAGAAACGTCGTGCAAAACAACTGATGTCGTTCTTTGGGAATGGTATCTATAAACCGTGAAGATAAAATACAATTCATTAAGGATGGCCTAAGTAAGGAGTCTTTAGATAATCTTTTATTGACTCTTGAGACACATCCTAGTAAAGATGTGCATCGTGCAATTCATGATTTATGGCCACTATTTCATAAAGAACATGATCAACTTAGTCTTGGGAATCTGACTAAAAAAGACCCTGTTTACCAGTTTTTAAGAAAACTGGATGGGAAGCCTATCCCCTACCTATAGAGGGCGTTTAAGTCGTTCTTGGACATAAAACCAAAGGAAGATGTGAGTCACAATCACAACTACCTGTACATACACCTGCTTTTTAAAAATAAATAAATAAATAAATAAAGAGAGAGAGAGAGAGTGTGTGAGACCCCAGCTGGCCTGCACATAGGTGGTATGATTGCCCTTTTAATTTCTCATCTATAAAATCCTCTCTTCCTTCCCTTCATTTCCACTCAACCTATACATTCATCAAATATAGAAGAGTTAGAAATGACAAGTTTCTCAGGTCATCACATAAAAAATATTTGTGTTTTCAGTGGATCTAGTCTAGGGCAAGAAAAGGAGTTTTGAGAATCAGCAAATCATCTTGGTCAGGTGCTAGCTGAGAGAAAGATTCGTTTAGTGTATGGAGGAGGCAGTCTTGGGTTAATGGGAGGTGTGTCAATAGCTGAATTTTTAGGAGGTAGTCAAGTTTTGGGGGTCGTCCTCAAAGCTTTAGCACAAGGGGACATCATTGAAAAAATAATTGGAGAGGAACTTCAAGTCTCCACAATGTCGGCTCGAATGAATGCAATGTTTAACCATGATGATACCTTCATTGCTTTACCAGGTGGTCTAGGCACATTGTTTAATGATTAGTACTTAAAAGTGTATTTTTATCATGGTTTTATATCATCATTTTGCACTTGAAATATCAATAACTCCTTAACTAAAATATGTTTTATAATAATGTATCTAATAATATAAGATACCTATAATTTGTGGTAAATGTCTATTTTTAATGCAGGCCTATCACATAAATGAAAGGATTGATTGATGACTTGAAGAACTTAAATTGCAAGGATAAAGAGATGGCCAAACATAGAAAAGAGATGTCAGTGCAATCCAAACCGGAACACTGTTCGGTAATTGGGTCATATCTGGAGCTATATATCTCAGATTTAGTTCCAATTTATATGGATGGAAAGGTAAGACATAGGCCTACAACTTTCATATGGAGCCCAAGATCTAAAAGGCCATTGTCAAGTCCAAATTGTAGCAACTACAAAGAAGCCCGAATCTGTCTTCCAGCCCGAGCACTATTCAGTATTTTGGCCATATCTGTAGTTCTAGAAGTCCAAATGAGCTGAATTGTTTACACATGAAAGCTAAGACAATTGCCTACAACTTTCATGTTTGCAATTGGCTCCAATTGTGACGTTATCAATGACGTTTTGGGCAGACAAGAGAAGATAAGGATTGTCACCAAGTCAAAAGTTGGCCACCCACTTATCAATTAGTCATCAAATCAATAGTTCCCAATTTTGGCCTATAAAAGGAGGCATTTACCATGCATTTAGGCATCTTGGTTTCCAGATCAAGATCATGCTCTTCCTTTCTCTCTTTGTATTTTTTGTAATGTTTATGCTTTGCTTTCAGTAATATTAAGTTTATGCCTTTCATTGCCTTTCCTTTACTTAGTTAACTTTTATGTTCTTATTTTGTTTATCTATTTTGCTTTCTTTCATTATGTCTAGCTAAGTTAGTTATGTCAAGGTGAAAAGGTTACACTAATGGTGTAGGAATAAGTATAATGTAAACTTAATATGGACTTTAATGTTTGATACTAACATGTTTTATATTTGTTATCTTGTTCACTCTTTAATGTTTGATACTAACATGTTTTATATTTGTTATCTTGTTCACTCTTTAATACTTTGCTTGTTAAATGACTAATCTTGATTTATGTTGTATAACACTTGGTACAACAAATGCTTGGCACTTTCATAGCCCATAATGTATGGTATAACCGACACCTGAGCTATGAAAGGAACTTGATTTGTTGTTAACATAAGTTATAATCATGAATGCTTGACGAGATTTACAAGTATTAGCATTAATTGAATAAGATGACTAATGTAATCATGTTAACAATATATAATCTGATTGGAACCTCCTTTGTGTGTGGTTTCCAATTGAATAATAAGAGTTTATACTATACTTGTTTGATATATCATTAGTGGAACCTCTAACCTTGACATTTGTTATTATTATTGTTTAATCCTTACATTAATTTTCCATCTCCAAGTTCTCATCATCTTCTTCTTCTTCTCTTTCTTTATTATTATTATTATTATTACTACTACTACTATTACTACTACTACTATTACTATTATTATTATTATTATTATTATTATTATTGTTATTATTATTATTATTATTATTGTTGTTGTTATTATTGTTATTATTATTATTGTTGTTATTGTTATTGTTATTGTTGTTGTATTATTGTTATTTATAATTTGTACAATTAACCTCCCTGTGGTTCGACCCCGGTCTTGCCGGGTTATTTATTACTTCGACACTCCTGCACTTGGGAGAAGACATCAATCTTTTAGTCTTGTCATTTAACCATGATGATACCTTCATTGTTTTACCAGGTGGTCTAGGCACATTGGAAGAGATCTTTCATATTTTCTCTTGGGCCCAACTGCACATTCACCATAAACCCATAGGTTGGTTAAATGTTAAATGATAAGTTGTTGTCTTTTGTTGATCATGCTGTGGAACAAGAATTTCTAATATCTTTTACACGATAAATTATAATCTCTGTTGCTACTGCTGAACAATTGATTGACAAAGCCCTAAAAAGCCCTAAAAAGCTTTCATTCCTGTGATTTATCCCTCCATGAGTCGCATAAATTGCTCATCTAAGAAAAGCCCTAAAAAGCTTAAATTAGATTTGAGCATTCATTTGTGAACCTTTGTGTCTTTTGGTTTTATTATTGTGTTTTGTTGTTTCTTATCTTTGTTTCAGTGTGTTTCAAGTTTGTCAGTGTTCGTTATTTCAGATGATATCTTCTATACTCTATCTTTCTACCTTAGAACATTGAGGACAATGTCTCATTTTGGTTGGGGGCAAAGGATAGTAGCTAAAAAAAAAATTTTAATATGTTTTCTATTTCATAAAGCATGTGCAAAATTGTTGTTACTATGATGACAGAGTAAATGAGATCTTTTTATAACTCTTGAGACGCATCTTAGTAACCATTCTTAATAAGGTCTATCATAATACTTCTTGAAATATTCAGGTTTATAAACTCTCGCATTACTATCACTTAATTCTGCTCATATACTCATTTAACTTGTATTCTTAAACCTTAATTTACACACACACACTTTAACATATAATTGTGGGTTGCACAATGGATTATTACATTATTTATGTTTTTTTTGTTAAAGGTAACAACTAAGGGAAAGGGATAATATATAATTTAAAAAAAACAAAAAAATCAAAAAAAGCAAAAAAAAAAAGGATGATAATAAGAATGTAGATAAGTTTGGTTTCGTAGCCTCCCTAACCTAAGTAATTAAGCCCGAATGGGTGCTTTAACACTAATATCCTAAAGTCAACTGACTTGGGAGCTATTGGCCCAACGCTTGCTACATGGGTTGAGGAGAAAAGTGATTAGTACTTAAAAGTGCATTTTTATCAAGGTTTTATATAATCATTTTGCACTTGAAGTATCAATAACTCCTTAACTAAAGCATGTTTTATAATAACGTTTCTAATAATATAAGATACCTTTAATTTGTGGTAGATGTTCATTTTAAATGCAGGCCTATCACATAAATGAAAGGATTGATTGATGAATTTAAGAACTGAAATTGAAAGGACAAAGAGATGGCCAAACTTAGAAAAGAGATGTCGGTGCAATCCAAACCGGAATACTGTTTGGTAATTGGGTCATATCTAGAGCTATATATCTCAGATTTAGATGGGTCATATCTGGAGCTATATATCTCAGATTTAGGTCCAATTTATATGGATGGAAAGGTAAGACATAGGCCTACAACTTTCATATGGAGCCCAAGATCTAAAAAGGCTATTATCAAGTCCAAATTGTAGTAAAAACAAAGAAGCCCGAATCTGTCTTCCAGCCCGAGCACTGTTCGGTATTTTGGCCATATCTGGAGTTCTAGAAGTCCAAATGAGCTGAAGTTTTTACACAAGAAAGCTGAGACAATTGCCTACAACTTTCATGTTTGCAACTGGCTCCAATTTTGACGTTATCAATGACGTTTTGGGCAGACAAGAGAAGATAAGGATTGTCACCAAGTCAAGAGATGACCACCCACTCATCAATTAGTCATCAAATCAATAGTTCCTAATTTTGGCCTATAAAAGGTGGCATTTGCCATGCATTTAGTCATCTTGGTCTCTAGATCAAGATCATGCTTTTGCTTTCTCTCTTTGTATTTTTTGTAATGTTTATGCTTTGCTTTCATTAATATCAAGTTTATGCCTTTCATTTCCTTTCCTTTACTTAGTTAACTCTTATCTTATTTATGTTATTATTATTGTATTATTGTTATTTATAATTTGTACAATTAACCTCCCTGTGCTTCGACCCCGGTCCTGCCAGGTTATTTATTACTTCGACACTCCTGCACTTGGGAGAAGACATCAATCTTTCAGTCGTGTCAAGTTTTTGGCGCCGTTGCTGGGGAGGTAAGTTTTGTATAAATTATAATATTTATTTTATTTTCTCTTTCTACTTTTCTTGTATATAACTTTGTTTCTTTTGTCTTGTTTCTTCTTCTTTTGTTTTTTTCTTCCTTTTATTTTATTCCTACACGTGCATGAGAGTGTGGTCACGTACATCAAGTGGTAGACTTTGTAGGGTGTCCTCATCATTTTCAGAAAATATGGCCGAAGAAGATAATCAATCACTTCATAATGAGAATAATGAGAATAACCGTGCTAGAACACTTAGAGACCACATGAATCCCACAAGAACAAGTGCACCATCATGCATAGTTTTTCCTCCTGATGCATCTCATTTTAATTTTAAGTCGGGCATTATTCAACTTTTAACTTCTTTTTATGGTTTAGAATTGGAAAATCCATACTTGCATTTAAAGGAATTTGAGGAGGTTTGTAACACATATAATGATTCAAATTGTAGCATGAACACCATCAGATTAAAGCTTTTTCCTTTTTCATTAAAAGATAAAGCTAAAACATGGCTATAAAATTTGAGACCAGGATCCATTCATGCTTGGGATGAAATGCAACAACAGTTTTTAAAGAAGTTTTTCCCATCTCACAAAACAAACTCTTTCAAAAGACAAATCACCACTTTCACTCAAAAACCAGGAGAAACATTTTACCAATGTTGGGATAAGTATCGAGATTTGCTTAATACTTGCCCTCATCATGGTTTTGAAACATGGAGATTGGTTTCACATTTTTATGAAAGGTTAACACCTAAAGATAGGGAAATGGTTGAATTGATGTGCAATGGAACTTTTAAAGATAAAGACCTTGATGAAGTAATGGAGTACTTAGACTTGTTAGCTGAAAATGCTCAAAATTGGGACACCGCGGGTACTTGTGAGGCATTGAGTAAAATTCAACCTCATACATCTAGTGGAGGTATGTACAACCTTAGGGAAGATTATGACCTCCAAGCAAAGTTTGCATCTTTAGCTAGAAAAGTCGAGGCACTAGAATTGAAAAAGAGTGGTAAATTAAAATCTATTGAAAACATTGTGTGTCAAATATGTGAAACAAATGAACACTCAATCAGTAACTGTCCAACCTTGCCTTCTTTTAAGGAATGTCTCCATGAACAAACCCATGCTTTAAACAGTTTTCAAAGGGCCAACCACAACCCATACTTGCAAGCATACAACCCTGGTTGGAGAAATCACCTAAATTTCAATTGGAAGAGTGATAATAACAATGTACAAACTTCACAACCACCGTTTCAAGCACACCATAATTTCTAAAATTCTCATAGATATGCACCTCCTTATGCTCCACCTCCTAGAAGAAATCTTGAGGAAACATTGTATGCATTCATTGAAAAGCAAGAGACAATCAATACTCAACTTGCTCAAAACATGACAGATTTTAAAGATACTCTTGCAAAATTGACATATGCTCTCAGTTTCCAAGAGAAAGGTAAGTTTCCATCTCAACCACAACAAAATCCCAAGGGGCAATACAATGCAAATGCAAGTAGTTCTGGAAGCCAACACATGGATCAAGTCAAATCAATCACCACTCTTCGCAGTGGTAAGGTTATTGAAAAACCCACTCTTGAACCTTGTGAGAAAGATGATGAGTCAATCTCTAATGGTAAGGAAGGGGTTGAATCTAAAAATTACAAAGAAACGACTGATTCCCCGCCAATACTTCCATTTCCTTAAGCCATGATCA
Organism: Populus euphratica; assembly: GCF_000495115.2. Classification (NCBI taxonomy): domain Eukaryota; kingdom Viridiplantae; phylum Streptophyta; class Magnoliopsida; order Malpighiales; family Salicaceae; genus Populus; species Populus euphratica. The sequence continues at coordinate 14,492 of NW_011500899.1, forward strand.
AACAAAGAAAAGTCAATCATAACTCTAAAATCTTTAAAACTTTCAAACAGGTAAGCATCAATACACCTTTGTTGGATGCTATTATACAGGTTCCTTCCTATGGTAAATTTTTAAAAGATCTATGCATGGTGAAGAGGAAACTGAATGTGAAAAAGAAAGCCTTTTTAGCCGAACAAGTAAGTGCCATTCTTCAGAACAATAATGCTTTGAAATATAAAGTCCCTGGTTGTCCTATAATTTCTTGCTTTATTGGAGAACATAAAATTGAAAGAGCCTTACTTGATCTGGTGCTAGTGTGAATTTACTTCCATATTTAGTTTTTCAGAGTCTCAATCTAGGTGAGTTAAAACCAACTTCTATAACTCTTTTACTTGCCGATAGATCTATAAAAGTGCCTAGAGGAATAGTCGAAGATGTGTTAGTACAAGTCGACAAATTCATTTATCCTGTGGATTTTGTTATCTTAGACACAGAACCTGTTGAAGCATGTAATTCATTTCCTGTTATTTTAGGACGTCTGTTTCTTGCAACTTCTAACGCATTGATTAATTGTAAGAATGGACTGATGAATCTATCATTTGGAAACATGACATTGGAGATGAATATTTTCAAAATTTCCAAGCAACCTTGAGTAAGATCATGGATTGTGCTTGGGCTGATTTTAAGCATCAAATAAGGATACAAATGTACCTATTATTTGGGCTAAGATTGACATTGAAACCTTGAGTGTTTAATGGTTAAAGTTTGCACATAACATAATACAAGTTTGGACTTGAAATAGATCTTATGATATTCTTTTCTAGAATTGGAATAGAATTGATTTTTGGGGCAAATTTAGAACACTTATTTGAACCAAGATTTGCTTCGATCTTCAACTAAATGTCTCTTCAATTCTTTGTTCTGAATTCCGACTTTGAATTTTCTGATTTAATTCATTTAAGCTCCAAAAACCTATCGAAACATTAAAAGAAACTTCATTACTAAAAAGCACATCAATTATTATAAAAAAAAACCAAATAAAAACAATAAATACATGTGTACCTATTATTTTCTCATCAAAATCCCAACAGGCTTGTTACGAAAATGTTTTCCCCCATCACTAATCATAGCCTGGGGCATGCCAAAACTAGAGAAAATATTTTCTTTCAAGAATTTGACCATAACTTGATGGTCATTGGTTCGAGATGCAATGACCTCCACCCATTTAGACACATAATCAACTGCTACAAGGATGAATTGGTAACCAAATGAGCTTGGAAAAGTTCCCATGAAATCAATCCCCCAACAATCAAATATTTCCAAAACAAGGATAGGGTTAAAGGGCATCATGTTATGCCCAGTGAGGCTACCGAGTCATTGACATTAATCACATGCAACACAGAAGGCATGAACATCTTTAAACATGGTGGGCCAATAAAACCACACTACAAGATTTTGGCAATGGTTTTCTTGGAAGAGAAATGCCCACCATAGGCTAATGCATGATAAAAATTAATGACACTTGGAATTTCATGATCAGGGATGCACCGCCTAATAATTTGGTCAGGATAATATTTAAATAAGTAGGGGTCATCGTAAAAAAAGGTGCGCATATTACACAAGAATTTTTGATTGTCAAGTTTAGACCAATTAGAAGGACTTTGACTTGTGGCTAGGTAATTTGCTATGTCAGCATACAATGGAGAACTAATGTAGGAGATAGTACCTGCATAAAATAAATTTTCATCAGTAAAGAGTTCATTTATTGGAGATTCATCAATTATGGTCTCATAGCTTGAAAGACGAGACAAATGATTAGCCATTACATTCTCTACTCCCTTTTTATCTTGAATTTCAAGGTTAAACTCTTGGAGTAGGAGGATCCATCGAATCAAACGTGGCTTGACATGTTGTTTTGTGAGAAAGTATTTCAATGCTGCATGATCACTGAAAACAATAACAAGAGATCCAACCAAATAAGACCTAAACTTGTCCAATGCAAAGACCACATCTAAGAGTTCTTTTTCTGTTGTAGTGTAATTCAATTTAGCATTATTCAAAGTCTTGCTAACATAATAAATGACATGAGGTTTCTTGTCTTTTCTTTGCCCTAAAACAGCCCCAACCGCAAAATCACTAGCATCACACATCAGTTCAAATGGTAAGGACCAATCAGGAGCTTCCATAATTGGTGTAGTGGTCAACAACCCTTTAAGCTTTTCAAAAGCTTCTTGACATTTTGATGTCCAATCAAATTGGGCATCTTGTGACAACAAGTTACATAATGGTTTGGCAATGGTACTAAAAGAATGAATGAATCTTTGGTAAAACCCAGCATGTCCTAAAAAGGATCTCACATCTTTCACAGTTCTAGGGGTAGGTAATTTTTGAATGATTTCCACTTCTGACTTATCTACCTTTATTCCTTTTGAAGAGATAATGTGACCTAAGACAATGCCATGTGTTACCATAAAATGACACTTCTCCCAATTGAGTACAAGATTGCTCTCTTCACATCTTTCAAGGACTTTTTCTAAATACATTAGACATAACTCAGAAGAATCCCCATAAACTGAAAAATCATCCATGAAAACTTTTAAGATTTTTTCCACCATGTTAGTAAAGATACTCATCATACACCTTTGAAAAATGGCTGGTGCATTACACAAGCCAAAGAACATTCTTCTATAAGCATAAGTACCAAAAGGATAAGTGAAAGTGGTTTTTTCTTGGTCTTCTAAGGAAATCTCAATTTGGTTGTAACCTAAGTATCCATCAAGAAAACAATAGAAAGCTCTTCCAGCTACTCTTTCAAGCACTTGGTCTAAAAATGGAAGCGGCAATAGAAAGCTCTTCCGGCTACTCTTTCAAGCACTTGGTCTAAAAATGGAAGCGGAAAATGGTCTTTCCTAGTCACTATATTTAATTTATGATAATTGATTAGTATTTAAAAGTGTATTTTTATCATGGTTTTATATCATCATTTTGCACTTGAAGTATCAATAACTCCTTAACTAAAGCATGTTTTATAATAATATATCTAATAATATAAGATACCTTTAATTTATGGTAAATGTTCATTTTAAATGCAGGCCTATCACATAAATGAAAGGATTGATTGACGACTTTAAGAACTTAAATTGCAAGGGCAAAAAGATGACCAAAATTAGAAAAGAGATGTCGGTGCAATCCAAACCGGAACACTGTTCGGTAATTGGGTCATATTTGTAGCTATAGATCTCAGATTTAGGTCTACTTTATATGGATGGAAAGGTAAGACATAGGCCTACAACTTTCATATGGAGCCCAAATCTAAAAAGGCCATTTTCAAGTCCAAATTTTTGCAACAATGAAGAAGCCCGAAGCTATCCTCTAGCCCGAGCATTGTTCAGTATTTTGGCCATATCTGGAGTTCTAGAAGCTGAATTTTTTACACAAAAAAGCTGAGACAATTACCTACAACTTTCATGTTTTCAAGTAGCTCCAATTTTGACGTTATCAATGATGTTTTGGGCAGACAAGAGAAGATAAGGATTGTCACCAAGTGAAGAGTTGGCCACCCACTCATCAATTAGTCATCAAATCAATAGTTCCCAATTTTGGCCCATAAAAGGAGGCATTTGCCATGCATTTAGGCATCTTGGTGTTCAGATCAAGATCATGTTCTTGCTTTCCCTCTTTGTATTTTTTGTAATGTTTATGCTTTACTTTCATTAATATCAAATTTATGCCTTTCATTTCCTTTCCTTTACTTAGTTAACTTTTATGTTCTTATTTTGTTTATCTATTTTGCTTTCTTTCATTATGTCTAGCTAAGTTAGTTATGTCAAGGCGAAAATCTTTCTTTCATTATGTCTAACTAAGTTTATTATGTCAAGGTGAAAAGGTTACACTAATGGTGTAAGAATAAGTATAGTGTAAACTCAATATGGACTTTAATGTTTGATACTAACATGTTTTATATTTGTTATCTTGTTCACTCTTTAATACTTTGCTTGTTAAATGACTAATCTTGATTTATGTTGTATAACACTTGGTACAACAAATGCTTGGCACTCTCATAGCTCATATTGTATGGTATAGCCGACACCTGAGCTATGAAAGGAACTTGATTGGTTGTTAACATAAGTTATAATCATGAATGCTTGACGAGATTTACAAGTACTAGCATTAATCATATAAGATGACTAATGTAATCATGTTAACAATCTATAATCTGATTGAACCTCCTTTGTGTGTGGTTTCCAATTGAATAATAAGAGTTTATACTATACTTGTTTGACATACCATTAGTGAAACCTCTAACCTTGACATTTGTTATTATTATTGTTTAAACCTTACATTAATTTTCCATCTCCAAGTTCTCATCATCATCTTCTTCTTCTCTTTCTTTATTATTATTATTATTATTATTATTATTATTATTATTATTATTACTACTACTACTACTACTACTACTACTACTACTACTACTACTACTACTACTATTACTACTACTATTACTACTACTACTACTACTACTACTATTACTATTATTATTATTATTATTATTATTATAGTTATTATTGTTATTGTCATTGTTGTTATTATTGTTATTACTGTTATTATTGTTGTTGTTATTATTATTATTGTTGTTGTACTATTGTCGTTTATAATTTGTATAATTAACCTCCTTGTGGTTTGACCGCATTCTTGCTGGGTTATTTATTACTTCGACACTCCTGCAGTTGGGAGAGACATCAATCTTTTAGTCATGTCAAGTTTTTGGCGCCGTTGCTGGGGAGGTAAGTTTTGTATAAATTATAATATTTATTTTATTTTCTCTTTTCACTTTTCTTGTATATAACTTTGTTTCTTTTCTCTTGTTTCTTCTTCTTTTGTTTTCTTCTTCCTTTTATTTTATTCCTACACGTGCATAAGAGTGTGGTCACGTACATCAAGTGGTAGACTTTGTAGGGTATCCTCATCATTTTCAGAAAATATGGCCGAAGAAGATAATCAATCACTTTATGATGAGAATAATAAGAATAACCGTGCTAGAACACTTAGAGACCACATGAATCCCACAAGAACAAGTGCACCATCATGCATAGTTTTTCCTCCTGATGCATCTCATTTTAATTTTAAACCAGGCATTATTCAACTTTTACCTTCTTTTCATGGCTTAGAATTGGAAAATCCATACTTGCATTTAAGGGAATTTGAGGAGGTCTGCAACACATATAATAATTTAAATTATAGCATGAACACCATCAAATTAAAGCTTTTTCCTTTTTCATTAAAAGATAAAGCTAAAACATGGCTACAAAATTTGAGACCAGGATCCATTCGTGCTTGGGATGAAATGCAACAACAGTTTTTAAAGAAGTTTTTCCCATCTCATAGAACAAATTCTTTCAAAAGATAAATCACCACTTTCACTCAAAAACCAGGAGAAAAATTTTACCAATGTTGGGATAGGTATCGAGACTTGCTTAGTACTTGCCCTCATCATGGTTTTGAAACATGGAGATTGGTTTCACATTTCTATAAAGGGTTAACACCTAAAGATAGGCAAATGGTTGAATTGATGTGTAATGGAACTTTTGAAGATAAAGACTCAGATGAAGCAATGGAGTACTTGACTTGTTAGCTGAAAATGCTCAAAATTAGGACACCGCGGGTACTTATGAGGCACCGAGTAAAACTCAACCTCATACATCTAGTGGAGGTATGTACAACCTTAGGGAAGATCATGACCTTCAAGCAAAGTTTGCATCTTTAGCTAGAAAAGTCGAGGCACTAGAATTGAAAAAGAGTGGTAAATTAAAATCTTTTGAAAACATTGTGTGTCAAATCTGTGAAACAAATGAACACTCAACCAGTAACTGTCCAACCTTGCCTTCTTTTAAGGAATGTCTCCATGAACAAGCCCATGCTTTAAACAGTTCCAAAAGGCCAACCACAACCCATACTCCCAAACATACAACCCTGGTTGGTTGGAGAAATCACCCAAATTTCAGTTGGAAGAGTGAGAACAACAATGCACAAACTTCACAACCACCGTTTCGAGCACACCTTAATTTCCAAAATTCTCAGGGATATGCACCTCCTTATGCTCCACCTTCTAGAAGAAATCTTGAGGAAATATTGCATGCATTCATTGAAAAGCAAGAGACAATCAATACTCAACTTGCTCAAAACATGACAGATTTTAAAGATACTCTTGCAAAATTAACATCTGCTCTCAGTTTCCAAGAGAAAGGTAAGTTTCCATCTCAACCATAACAAAATCCTAAGGGGCAATACAATGCAAATGCAAGTAGTTCTAGCAGCCAACACATGGATCAAGTCAAATCAGTCACTACTCTGCGCAGTGGTAAGGTTATTGAAAAACCCTCTCTTGAACCTTATGAGAAAGATGATGAGTCAATCTCTGAGGATAAGGAAGGGGTTGAATCTGAAAATTGCAAAGAAAAGACTGATTCTCCACTAGCATTTCCATTTCCTCAAGCCATTACCAAACAAAGGAACGTCAATCACAACTCTGAAATTTTTGAAATTTTCAAATAGGTAAGGATCAATATACCTTTGCTGGATGCTATTAAACAGGTTCCTTCCTATGCTAAATTTTTGAAAGATCTATGCACTGTGAAGAGGAAACTGAATGTGAAAAAGAAAGCCTTTCTAGCCGAACAAGTAAGTGCTATTCTTCAAATGTGAAAAAGAAAGCCTTTCTATGCACTGTGAAGAGGAAACTGAATGTGAAAAAGAAAGCCTTTCTATCCGAACAAGTAAGTGCTATTCTTCAAAACAATAATGCTTTGAAATATAAAGACCCTGGTTATCCTACAATTTCTTGCTTTATTGGAGAGCATAAAATTAAAAGAGCCTTACTTGATCTCGGTGCTAGTGTGAATTTACTTCCATATTCAGTTTTTCAGAGTCTCAATCTAGGTGAGTTAAAGCCAACTTCTATAACTCTTTTGCTTGCCGATAGATCTGTAAAAGTGCCTAGAGGAATAATTGAAGATGTGTTAGTACAAGTCGATAAATTCATTTATCCTGTGGATTTTATCGTCTTGGACACACAACCTGTTGAAGTATGTAATTCATTTCCTGTTATTTTAGGATGTCCATTTCTTGCAACTTCTAATGCATTGATTAATTGTAGGAATGGACTAATGAAGCTATCATTTGGAAACATGACATTGGAGATGAATATTTTCAACATTTGCAAGCAACCTAGAGATGATAATAATTTACAAGAAGTGGACTTTACTGAAAAATTAATTCATGATCAATTTCCAACCACTTCCAGTGAAATTGAGATTGATGAATATGATGATTTGCAAATGATTTATTTTCAGGAAAAATCAAAGACAAGTAATTGAAGGCCACAAATTGAGGAATTGCTACCACGATCAATTAAGTCCATACCTTCAAGTGTTCAACCACCAAAACCTGATTTGAAGTCGTTGTCATCCAATCTCAAATACTCATTTTTGGGAGAAAATGAAACTTTTCCGGTAATAATCACTTCCAAAGTTGATGCACATCAAGAAGGTAAGTTATTACAAACTCTGAAAATGCACAAAAATGCATTAGGATGGACCATAGCTGATATAAAAGGAATTAGTCCTTTGATTTGTACACACATAATTTATTTAGAGGAAAATGCTAAACTCTCTAGAGAAATGCAACGAAGGCTAAATCCTAATATGAAAGAAGTAGTGAAAAATGAAGTCATTAAGCTTCTAGATAATGAAATCATTTATCCTATTTCTGACAGCAAATGGGTAAGTCCTACCCAAGTTGTACCCAAGAAGTCTTGAGTCACTGTGATAACAAATAAGAACAATGGGTTAATTCCCACTAGAACTGTTACTGGTTGGCGCATGTGCATTGACTATAGGAAACTTAATTCAATGACTAGAAAAGATCATTTTCCTTTAGCTTTCATGGATCAAATTCTAGAAAGAGTTGCAGGTCATGAATTTTATTGTTTCCTAGATGGCTATTCGGGTTACAACCAAATTGAAATTGCATTGGAAGATCAAGAGAAGACTACTTTCACATGTCCATTTGGTACTTTTGCATATTGTAGGATGCGTTTTGGATTATGTAATGCACCAGCCACATTTCAAAGATGCATGCTTAGTATATTTAGTGATATGGTTGAACATTTTCTTGAGATTTTCATGGATGATTTTTCTGTTTTTGGCGATTCATTTGATGATTGTTTGACTAACTTAGAAAAGGTTTTGACCAGGTGTGAAGAGAAGAATCTTGTGCTGAATTGGGAAAAATGTCATTTTATGGTAACAAACGGCATTGTACTTGGTCACATTGTTTCATCAAAAGGAATTGAGGTTGACAAATCTAAAATCGAGTTAATTGCAAACTTGCCAACACCAAAATCTCTTAAAGATGTTAGATCATTCCTAGGACATGCTGGTTTTTATAGAAGGTTCATCAAAGATTTTAGTGTAATATCTAAGCCTTTAAGTAACCTTCTAACAAAGGATATTATTTTTAAATGGACTGAACATTGTAAAGAAGCCTTTGTTAAACTTAAAAACTTGTTTACTTGTGCTTCTATCATTCAACCTCCTGATTGGTCATTACCTTTTGAAATAATGTGTGATGCTAGTGATTATGTCGTAGGTGCTGTTTTGGGACAAAGAAAAAAATAAGAAACCTTATATAATTTACTATGCAAGTAAAACTTTAAATAGTGCTCAAACGAATTATACCACCACTGAAAAAGAATTACTTGCAGTAGTATTTGCATGTGAAAAATTCAGATCTTATCTTGTTGGCTCACCTGTTGTTGTTTTTAGTGATCATGCAGCATTGAAATATCTTCTTTCTAAGAAAGATTCTAAGGCTAGATTAGTGCGGTGGATTTTATTACTTCAAGAATTCGATATCACAATCAAAGATAAGAAAGGCAGCAAAAATGTTGTCGCAGATCACTTGTCAAGATTGACAACAGATTCGAAAACTGACATCACACTAATCGATGACTACTTTCCCGATGAATCTTTACTTTCTATCTCTACAATGCCTTGGTTTGCGAATATTGTCAATTTACTTGTTTCAGGACAATTGCCAGCTCATTGGAGTACCCAAGATAAAAGAAAGTTCTTGAACGAAGTGAAGAACTTTTATTGGGATGATCCTTATTTATTCAAATATTATCCGGATCAAATATTTTGAAGATGCATTCCTGACAATGAGGTAAGTAGTGTCATTAAATTTTGTCATTCTGAGGCATGTGGGGGTCATTTCTCGTCAAGAAAGACAACCGCAAAAATCTTACAAAGTGGATTTTATTGGCCCACCATGTTCAAAGACTCACATGCATTCTGCAAGTCTTGTGAAAATTGTCAAAAGTTGTGATCTATTTCAAAACATCACATGATGCCTTGAAATCCTATTATTGTCATTGAGATATTTGATTGCTGGGGTATAGATTTCATGGGTCCATTCCCTCCATCATTTGGTTTCTTATACATATTAGTTGCAGTAGATTATGTTTCAAAATGGATAGAGGCAATTCCAAGTCGAAACAATGATTACAAAATAGTGATAAAGTTTTTGAAAGAAAATATTTTGAGTCGATTTGGAGTCCCTCGAGCCATAATAAGTGATGGTGGAACACATTTCTGCAACATTCCATTTGATTCTTTTCCGAATCAATATGGAATCACACACAAAGTTGCCACCCCTTATCACCCTCAAACAAGTGGACAAGTAGAGCTTGCTAATAGGGAGATCAAACATATTTCGGAGAAAACAGTGAACCCTAATAGGAAAGACTGGTATTTAAGACTTAATGATGCACTTTGGGCTTATCGAACTGCTTATAAAACATCATTAGGTATGTCACCTTATAGACTAGAGTATGGAAAACCTTGTCACTTGCCTATGGAACTTGAACATAAAGCTTTTTGGGCTATTAAAGCTTTCAATTCAAATCTGGATGATGCTAGTCAACTGCGAAAATTACAAATAAATGAGCTTGAGGAAATAAGAAATGATGCATATGAAAATTCAAGAATTCATAAAGCAAGAATTAAAGAGTTTCATGACAAGAAAATACTGAGAAAAACAATCAATGTTGGTCAAAAAGTCTTGCTTTATAATTCTCGACTGCATTTATTTTCTGGAAAATTAAGATCAAGATGGAGCGGTCCTTCTATTGTGAAACATGTGTATCCATATGGGGCCTATGACATCAAGAATCCAAAGAATGGCAATGTTTTCAAGGTAAATGGACATCGTCTGAAAGTTTACTTTGACAATTTTTCAGTTGAACATGATTCTATTGAATTGGGTGATCCTGTATATAAAGATTGATTTTTTTTTTCTTTTTGAGTGATTTTTGCTAGTTTCTCTCACCCCAGTCAAATGGTGGATAACGGTACTCCGTGACTTAAGTCGGTTCTTTCAGTTTTCCACAATAACTGATATCTGTGTATATATTTGTGCAATTCTTTGAATCTCTCTTCTAATTCTCATTTGAAAATGGACACTAATCTTGAAAAATTGAAAAAGTATTTTCCCGCTCTGCCTCAGAATGCGATTACAAAAATTTACTATGCTAGATGTGCAAGATTGAGATTGTTAATGAATCATGGAATTCCTGAAGATATTCGCTGGTTGATTGAAGTAAAGGTCCGATTATCAGGTGAGTCCTCTAATTTCTTCATTTCACACATGCTTGGAACAGGTAAAAGCACTTTTGCAAAGAAGCGTCGTGCAAAACGACTAGAAGTCTGTCATCGATGTGCTAGATGGACTTGTAATACACAATGTCGTTCTTTAGGAATGGTATCTATAAACCGTGAAGATAAAATACAATTCATTAAGGATGGCCTGAGTAAGGAGTCTTTAGATAATCTTCTATGGACTCTTGAGACGCATCCTAGTGGAGATGTGCATCGTGTAATTCATGATTTATGGCCACTATTTCATAAAGAACATGATCGACTTAGTCTTGGGAATCTGACTAAAAAAGACCTTGTTTGCCAGTTTTTAAGAAAACTGGATGGGAAGCCTATCCCTGACCCATAGAGGGCGTTTAAGCCGTTCTTGGACGTAAAACCAAGGGAAGATGTGGGCCACAGTCACAACTACCTGTACATACACATGCTTTTTTAAAAGTAAATAAATAAAAAGAGAGAGAGAGAGTGTGAGACTCCAGCTGGCCTACATATAGGTGTTATGATTGCCTTTTTAATTTCTCATCTATAAAACCCTCAATTCCTTCCTTTCATTTCTACTCAACCCATACATTCAACAAATACAGAAGTGTGTAGAAATAGCAAGTTCCTCAGGTCATCAAATAAGAAATATTTGTGTTTTTTGTGGATCTAGTCCTGGGAAAGAAAAGGAGTTTTTAGAATCAGCAAATCATCTTGGTCAAGTGCTAGCTGAGAGAAAGATTCATTTAGTGTATGGGGGAGGCAGTCTTGGGTTAATGGGAGGTGTGTCAATAGCTATAGTTTTAGGAGGTAGTCAAGTTTTGGGAGTTGTCCCCGAAGCTTTAGCACAAGGGGACATCATTGGAAAAATAATTGGAGAGGAACTTCAGGTCTCCACAATGTCAGCTCGAATGAATGCAATGTTTAACCATGTTGATGCCTTCATTGCTTTACCAGGTGGTCTAGGTACATTGGAAGAGATCTTTCATATTTCCTCTTGGGCTCAACTGCACATTCACCATAAACCCATAGGTTTGTTAAATGTTAATGGTTATTATGATAAGTTGTTGTCTTTTCTTGATCATGCTGTGGAACAGGAATTTCTAACATCTTCTGCACGACAAGTCATAATCTCTACTGCTACTGCTGAATAATTAATTGACCAGCTACAATCCTTCATTCCTGTAATTGATCCTTCCATGAGTCACATAAATTGGTCAACTAAGGAAAGCCGTAAAAAGCTTAGATTGGATTTGAGCCTTCATTTGTGAATTTTTATGTCTTTTGGTTTTATTATTGTGTTTTGTTATTTCTTATTTTTGTTTCAGTGTGTTTCAGGTTTGTCAGTGTTCGTTATTTCAGGTGATATCTTCTATACTCTATCTTTCTACCTTTAAACATTGAGGACAATGTCTCGTTTTGGTTGGGGGGAGAGGGTAGTAGTTGATAAAAAAAAAATGTTTTTCATTTTATAAAGCATGTGCATAATTGTTGTTACTAGGATGGCAGAGTAAAGGAGCTCTTTTGTTAAAGTGACTCTTGAGACGCATCTTAGTAACCATTCTTAACAAGGTCTATTATAATACTTCTTGAAATATTCAGATTTACAAACTCTTGCATTATTATCACTTAATTCTGCTCATATACTCATTTAACATGTATTCTTAAACCTTAATTTTCACACACACACTTTAACATATGATTGTGGGTTGCACATTGGATTATTACATTATTTATATTCTTTTGTTAAAGGTAACAACTAAGGGAAAGGGATTGCATATAATTAAAAAAAATAAAAATAAAATAAACAAAAGAGAGAAAAAAAAAAGAAAAAAAAAGAAAAAAAATGATAATAATAAAAATGTAGATAAGTTTGGTTTCGTAGCCTCCCTAACCTAAACAATTAAGCCGGAAGGGGTGTTTTAAAACCTAATACCCTAAAGTCAACTGACTTGGGAGCTATTGGCTCAACGCTTGTTACATGGGTTGAGGAGAAAAGCTTAAGAAAATCAAACATTGCATTATCTACATATCAGTATTTGCGACCCGAGTTACTAAGCTCGTAGGGGTGTCTTAACACCTAATGCCCTAAGACCAACTGGTCTAGGAGTCATTAGCCGAAAGCTCGTTACATGGGTTAAAGATGCATGATGTTTTTAAATTATATGTATATATATTTAAAAAAAAAGGAAGAAAAAAAAAGACAAAAATAATAATCCCAACCCAAGAAAGTTAATCTTAAACATTATAACAAAAATTTTATTTTCTTCCAAGAAAAGCCCCATAATTATGTGTTGATACATTGAGCACAAAAGAAAGGTTTATGAATATCTTGTTAAGATGTATTGAGCAGGTATATAAATTTAACGAGAGTTTGTTTATCTGGATAGATTAATGGAAGTTAAATGATGAATACCTTGCTTTGTGGAATTTGCAAATTGTTTTTCTATTTTAACGCTTTGATTACTAGGGACTAGTAATAAGCTGGTTGGGGGGGTGTGATTAGTACTTAAAAGTGTATTTTTATCATAGTTTTATATCATCATTTTGCACTTGAAGTATCAATAACTCCTTAACTAAAACATGTTTTATAATAATATATCTAATAATATAAGATACATTTAATTTATGGTAAATGTTCATTTTAAATGCAGGCCTATCACATAAATGAAAGGATTGATTGATGACTTTAAGAACTTAAATTCCAAGGGCAAAGAGATGACCAAAATTAGAAAAGAGATGTCGGTGCAATCCAAACCGGAACACTGTTTGGTAATTGGGTCATATTTGGAGTTATAGATCTCAGATTTAGGTCTACTTTATATGGATGGAAAGGTAAGACATAGGCCTACAACTTTCATATGGAGCCCAAGATCTAAAAAGGCCATTTTCAAGTCCAAATTATTGCAACAACAAAGAAGCCCGAAGCTATCTTCCAGCCCGAGCACTATTCAGTATTTTGGCCGTATCTGGAGTTCTAGAAGTCCAAATGAGCTGAATGTTTTACACAAGAAAGATGAGACAATTACCTACAACTTTTAGGTTTTTAAGTGGCTCCAATTTTGACGTTATCAATGACGTTTTGGGCAGACAAGAGAAGATAAGGATTGTCACCAAGTCAAGAGTTGGCCACCCACTCATCAATTAGTCATCAAATCAATAGTTCCCAGTTTTGGCCTATAAAAGGAGGCATTTGCCATGCATTTAGGCATCTTGGTGTTCATATCAAGATCATACTCTTGCTTTCCCTCTTTGTAGTTTTTGTAATGTTTATGCTTTACTTTCATTAATATCAAGTTTATGCCTTTCATTTCCTTGCATTTACTTAGTTAACTTTAATCTTATTCATGTTCTTATTTTGTTTATTGATTTTTCTTTTTTTCATTATGTCTAACTAAGTTTATTATGTCAAGGTGAAAAGGTTACACTAATGGTGTAAGAATAAGTATAGTGTAAACTCAATATGGACTTTAATGTTTGATACTAACATGTTTTATATTTGTTATCTTGTTCACTCTTTAATACTTTGCTTGTTAAATGACTAATCTTGATTTATGTTGTATAACACTTGGTACAACAAATGCTTGGCACTCTCATAGTTCATACTGTATGGTATAACCGACACCTGAGCTATGAAAAGAACTTGATTTGTTGTTAACATAAGTTATAATCATGAATGCTTGACGAGATTTACAAGTACTAGCATTAATCAAATAAGATGACTAATGTAATCATGTTAACAATCTATAATCTGATTGAAACCTCCTTTGTGTGTGGTTTCTAATTGAATTATAAGAGTTTATACTATACTTGTTTGACATACCATTAGTGAAACCTCTAACCTTGACATTTGTTATTATTATTATTGTTCTTCTTCTCTTTCTTTATTATTATTATTACTACTACTACTACTACTACTACTACTACTACTACTATTACTATTACTATTATTATTATTATTATAGTTATTATTGTTATTGTTATTGTTGTTATTATTGTTATTACTGTTATTATTGTTGTTGTTGTTAATATTATTGTTGTTGTACTATTGTCGTTTATAATTTGTACAATTAACCTCCTTGTGGTTTGACCTCGGTCTTGCTGGGTTATTTATTACTTTGACACTCCTGCACTTGGGAGAAGACATCAATCTTTTAGTCGTGTCAATAATCAATGAACATACACCATCCATTTTGGATTCTAGTTGGTACTAGCTTATTATTTTCATTCTTCACTACCGTGACTCTAGATTTTTTAGGGACAACTTGGGTTGGACTAACCCATTTTGAGTTTGCAATAGGGTAAATGATACCTACATCAAGTAGCTTAAGCACTTCACCTCTCACTACTTCCTTCATGTTTGGGTTCAATCGTCTTTGCATTTGCCTCACAGATTTAGCCTTTTCTTCAAGATAGATTCTATGTGTACATAAAAGAGGGCTAATTCCTTTCAAGTCAGTAATTGGCCACCGAATTGCTTTCTTGTGTTTTGTCACCACTCTCAAAAGTTTTTGTTCTTGCTCTATGCTAAGTTTTGATGAGATCATAATAGGATATGATTCATCTTCCCCTAGAAATGCATACTTAAGATCACTCGGTAAAGGCTTCCTTTCTGGTTTATAAGGTTGGACAAGAGATGCCTCAACTTTCAGTTGGGGTGAAATCAAAGGCTCAAACGATGGGGTCCATTGACCTATTAACATAATAGGCATTGGATCTAGATAATTCTCAAGTTCTCTTACTTCCTCATCAACACATTCCAAAGAACAAAATCTTTCATCATGAATTAAAGTTCTCTCCAATAGATCCATGATCCACACTCTCTCATATCCCATACTGTATGGTTTAACCGACACCTGAGCTATGAAAGGAACTTGATTTGTTGTTAACATAAGTTATAATCATGAATACCTAACGAGATTTACAAGTATTAGTATTAATCGAATAAGATAACTAATGTGATCATGTTAATAATTTATAATTTGATTGAAACCTCTTTTGTGTGTGGTTTCCAATTGAATAAGAAGAGTTTATACTATACTTGTTTGACATATTTTTAGTGGAACCTCTAACCTTGACATTTGTTATTATCATTGTTTAATCCTTACATTAATATTTCATCTCAAAGTTCTCTTGTTCTTCTCCTTCTTTTATTACTACTACTACTATTATTGTTATTGTTATTGTTATTGTTGTTGTTGTTGTTGTTGTTGTTGTTGTTGTTATAGTTATTCTTGTTATTGCTGTTGTATTATTATCATCTATAATTTATATAATTAACCTCCTTGTAGTTCGACCCCGGTCTTGCTGGGTTATTTATTACTTCGACACTCTTGCACTTGGGAGAAGACATCAATCTTTTAGTCGTGTCAAGTTTTTAGCGCTGTTGCTAGGGAGGTAAGTTCTTGTACAAATTATAGTATTTATTTTATTTTCTTTTTTTTACTTTTCATATATATAACTTTGTTTTGTTTCTCTTATTTCTGCTTCTATTGTTTTCTTCTTCCTTTTATTTTACTCCAACATGTGCATGAGAGTGTGGTCACGTACATTAAGTGGTAGACTTTGTAGGGTATCCTCATCATTTTCAAAAAATATGCCTGAAGAAGATAATCAATCACTTCATAATGAGAATAATGAAAATAACCGTGTTAGAACACTTAGAGACCACATGAATCGCACAAGAAGAAGTGCACCATCATGCATAGTTTTTCCTCCTGATACATCTCATTTTAATTTTAAGCTAGACATTATTCAAATTTTACCTTCTTTTCATGGCTTAGATTTAGAAAATCTATACTTGTATTTAAGGGAATTTAAGGAGCTCTGCAACACCTATAATGACTTAAATTGTAGCATGAACACCATCACATTAAAGTTTTTTCCTTTTTCATTAAAAGATAAAGCTAAAACATGACTATAAAATTTGAGACCAGGATCCATTCATGCTTGGGATGAAATGCAACAATAGTTTTTAAAGAAGTTTTTCCCATCTCACAGACCAAACTCTTTCAAAATACAAATAACCACTTTCACTTAGAAACTAGGAGAAACATTTTACCAATGTTGGGATAGGTATTGAGACTTCCTTAATACTTGCCCTCATCATGGTTTTGAAACATGGAGATTGATTTCATATTTTTAAGAAGGGTTAACACCTAGAGATAGGCAAATAGTTGAATTGATGTGTAATGAAAATTTTGAAGATAAAGACCCTAATGAAGCAATGAAGGACTTGTTAGCTGAAAATGCTCAAAATAGGGACACTGCGAGTACTTATGAGGCACCGATTAAAACTTAACCTCATACATCTAGTGGAGGTATATACAACCTCAGGAAAGATCATGACCTCCAAGCCAAGTTTGCATCTTTAGCTAGAAAAGTCGAGAAACTAGAATTAAAAAAGAGAGGTCAATTAAAATCTATTCAAGACATTACATGTCAACTCTGTGAAATAAATGAACACTCAACTAATGATTGTCCAACCTTGCCTTTTTTTAAGGAATGTCTCCATGAACAAGCGCATTCTTTAAACAATTTTCAAAAGGCCAACCACAACCCATACTTGCAAACATACAATTCTGGCTAGAGAAATCACCCAAATTTCAGTTGAAAGAGTGATAATAAAAATGTACAAACTTCACAACCACCATTTCAAGCACACCATAATTTTCAAAATTCTCATAGATATACACCTCCTTATGGTCGACCTCGTAGAAGAAATATTAAGGAAATATTGCATGCATTCATTGAAAAGCAAGAGACAATCAATACTCAACTTGCTCAAAACATGACAGATTTTAAAGATACTCTTGCAAAATTGACATTTGCTCTTAGTTTCTAAGAGAAAGGTAAGTTTCCATCTCAACCAAAACAAAATCCCAAGGGGCAATACAATACAAATATAAGTAGTTCCAGAAGACAACATGATTAGTACTTCAAAGTGTATTTTTATCAAGGTTTTATATCATTATTTTGCACTTGAAATATCAATAACTCCTTAACTAAAGCATGTTTTATAATAATATATCTAATAATATAATATACCTTTAATTTGTGGTAAATATTCATTTTAAATGCAGGCCTATCACATAAATGAAAGGATTGATTGATGAATTTAAGAACTGAAATTGAAAGGACAAAGAGATGGCTAAACTTAGAAAAGAGATGTCGGTGCACTCCAAACCGAAACACTGTTCGGTAATTGGGTCATATTTGGAGCTATATATCTCATATTTAGGTCTACTTTATATGGATAGAAAGGTAAGACATAGGCCTACAACTTACCCAAGATCTAAAAAGGCCATTTTCAAGTCCAAATTGTAGCAATAACAAAGAAGGCCGAATTTGTCTTCCAGCCCGAGCACTGTTCAGTGTTTGGCCCATATCTAGAGTTCTAGAAGTCCAAATGACCTAAATGTTTTACACAAGAAAGCTGAGACAATTTCCTACAACTTTCATGTTTTCGAGTGGCTCCAATTTTGACTTTATCAATGACGTTTTGGGCAGATAAGAGAAGATAAGGATTGTTACCAAGTCAAGAGTTGGTCACCGACTCATCAATTAGGCATCTTGGTTTCCAGATCAAGATCATGCTCTTGCTTTCTCTCTTTGTATTTTTTGTAATGTTTATGCTTTGCTTTCATTAATATCAAGTTTATGCCTTTCATTTCCCTTCATTTCCTTAGTTAAATTTTATCTTATTTATGTTCTTATTTTGTTTATTTATTTTTCTTTCTTTCATTATGACTAGCTAAGTTTATTATGTCAAGGTGAAAAGGTTACACTAATGGTGTAAGAATAAGTATAATGTAAACTTAATATGGACTTTAATGTTTGATACTAACATGTTTTGTATTTGTTATCTTGTTCACTCTTTAATACTTTGCTTGTTAAATGACTAATCTTGATTTATGTTGTATAACACTTGGTACAACAAATGCTTGGCACTTTCATAGCCCATACTATATGGTATAACCGACACCTGAGTTATGAAAGGAACTTGATTTGTTGTTAACATAAGTTATAATCATGAATGCTCGATAAGATTTACAAGTATTAGCATTAATTGAATAAGATGACTAATGTAATCATGTTAACAATATATAATCTGATTGGAACCTCCTTTGTGTGTGGTTTCCAATTCAATAATAAGAGTTTATACTATACTTGTTTGATATACCATTAGTGGAACCTCTAACCTTGACATTTGTTATTATTATTGCTTAATCCTTACATTAATATTTCATCTCTAAGTTCTCATCATCATCATCTTCTTCTTCTTCTCTTTCTTTATTATTATTATTATTATTATTATTATTATTA
>NW_011500899.1:34548-77592 GCF_000495115.2 Populus euphratica
ATATGGCCAAAATACTGAACAGTACTCGGGTGGAGGACATATTCGGGCTTCTTTGTTGTTGCTACAATTTTGACTTGAAAATGGCATTTTTAAGTCTTGGGCTCTATATGATAGTTGTAGGCCTATGTCTTACCTTTCCATCCATATAAAGTAGACCTAAATCTGAGATCTAGAGCTCTAGATATGACCCAATTACTGAACAGTGTTCCGGTTTGGAATGTGCCGACATCTCTTTTCTAAGTTTGACCATCTCTTTGTCCTTTCAATTTCAGTTCTTAAATTCATCAATCAATCCTTTCATTTATGTGATAGGCCTGCATTTAAAATGAATATTTACCACAAAATTAAAGGTATCTTATATTATTAAATATATTATTATAAAACATGCTTTAGTTGAGTTATTGATACTTCAAGTGCAAAATGATGATATAAAACGTTGATAAAAATACACTTTTAAGTACTAATCACACCCCCTAACCAATTTATTACTAGTCCCTAGTAATTAAAGCGCTAAAATAGAAAAACTACTAGTAATCAAAGCGCTAAAATAGAAAAACAATTTGCAAATTCCACAAAGTAAGGTATTCATCATTCAACTTCCATTAATCTGTCTAGATAAACAAACTCTCATTAAATTTATATATCTTCTCAATAACTCTTAACAAGATATTAATAAACCTTTTTTTTGTGCTCAATAGATCAACACATAATTATGGGGCTTTTCTTGGAAGAAAACAAAATTTTTGTTCTAATGTTTAAGGTTAACTTCCTTGGGTTATGATTATTATTTTTGTCTTTTTTTCTCTCTCTTTTTTTATTTTTTTAATATATATACATATAACTTAAAACACCATGCATCTTTAACTGTTGTAGCGAGCTTTCGGCTAATGACTCCCAGACCAGTTGGTCGTAGGGCATTAGGTGTTGAGACACCCCTATGGGCTTAGTAACTCGGGTCGCAGATACTGATATGTGGATAGTGTAATGTTTGATTCCCTTAAGCTTTTCTCCTTAACCCATGTAACAAGCGCTGGGCCAATAACTCCCAAGTCAGTTGACTTTAGGATATTATGTGTTAAAACACCCCTTCGGGCTTAATTGTTTAGGTTAGGGAGGCTATGAAACCAAACTTATCTACATTTTTATTATCATCATTTCATTTTATTTTTTTTATTTTTTTAATTATATACTATCCCTTTCCCTTAGTTGTTACCTTTAACAAAAGAACATAAATAATGTAATAATCTAATATTCAACCCACAATCATATATTTAAAGTGTGTGTGTGTAAATTAAGGTTTAAGAATACATGTTAAATAAGTATATGAGCAGAATTAAGTGATAGTAATGTGAGAGTTTGTAAACCTGAATATTTCAAGAAGTATTTTGATAGACTTTATTAAGAATGGTTACTAAGATGCGTCTTAAGATTCATAAAAAGATCTCCTTACTCTGCCATTATAGTAACAACAATATTGCACATGCTTTATGAAATAGAAATCATAATTAGTTTTTTTTTAAGCTACTACCCTCTCCCCTCAACCAAAACGAGACATTGTCCTCAATGTTCTAAGGTACAAAGATAGAGTATAGAAGATATCACCTGAAATAACGAACATTGACAAACCTGAAACACACTGAAACAAATATAAGAAACAATAAAACCAAAAGACACAAAGATTCATAAATGAAGGCTCAAATCTAATTTAAGCTTTTTACAGCTTTCCTTATATGACCAATTTATACGGCTCTTGGAGGGATCAATCATAGGAATGAAAGATTGTAGTTGGTCAATCAATTATTCAGTAGTAGTAGCAAAGATTATGATTTGCCGTGCAAAAGATGTTAGAAATTCCTGTTCCACAGCATGATCAAGAAAAGACAACTTATCATAATAACCATTAACATTTAACAAACCTATGGGTTTACAGTGAATGTGCAGTTGGGCCCAAGAGGAAATATAAGATCTCTTCCAATGTGCCTAGACACCTGGTAAGGCAATGAAGGCATCAGCATGGTTAAACATTGCATTCATTCGAGCAGATATTGTGAAGACCTGAAGTTCCTCTCCAATTGTTTTTCCAATGATATCCCCTTGTGCTAAAGCTTTAGGGACAACCCCTAAAACTTGACTACCTCCTAAAAATACAGCTATTGACACACCTACCATTAACCCAAGATTGCCTCCCCATACACTAAATAAATCTTTCTCTCAGCTAGCACCTAACCAAGATGATTTGCTGATTATAAAAACTCATTTTCTTTCCCAGGACTAGATCCACCAAAAACACAAATACTTCTTATTTGATGACTTGAGGAACTTGCCATTTCGACACACTTCTATATTTGATGAATGTATGGGTTGAGTGGAAATGAAGGGAAGGAAGAGAGGATTTTATAGATAAGAAATTAAAAGGGCAATCATACCACATATGTGTAGGCTAGCTGGAATCTCTCACACACACACACACTCTCTCTCTCTTTCTCTTTATTTTTTCATTTATTTATTTTTGAAAAAGTATGTGTATGTACAGGTAGTTGTGATTGTGACTCACATCTTCCCTTGGTTTTATGTCCAAGAACGGCTTAAATGCCCTCTATGGGTCGGGGATAGGCTTACCATCCAGTTTTCTTAAAAACTAGCAAACAGGGTCTTTTTTAGTCAGATTCCGAAGACGAAGTCGAGCATGTTCTTTATGAAATAGTGGCCATAAATCATAAATTACACGATGAATTGTATTTTATCTTCACGGTTTATAGATACCATTCCTAAAGAACAACATTGCGCATTACAAGTCCATTTGGCACATCGATGACAGACTTTCAGTCATTTTGCACGACGTTTCTTTGCAAAAGTGCTTTTACCTATTCCAGGCATGTGTGAAATGAAGGAGTTAGAGGACTCACCTGATAATCGGACCTTTGCTTCAATCAACCAGCGAATATCTTCAGGAATTCCATGATTCATTAACAACCTCAATCTTGCACATTTAGCACGGTAAATTTTTGTAATCGTATTTTGAGGCAGAGCGGAAAAATACTTTTTCAATTTTTCAAGATTAGAGTCCATTTTCAAATGAGAATTAGAAAAGAGATTCAAAGAATTGCACAAATATATACACAAATATCAGTTATTATGGGAAACTAAAAGAACCGACTTAAGTCACGGAGTACCGTTATCCGCCATTTGACCGGAGTGAGAGAAACTAGCAAAACTCACTAAAAAAACACAAAAACAATGTGAGAAAAACAAAATAATCAACCTTTATCTACAAGATCATTCAAACCAGTTGATTTATTTTCACTAGGAAAATTATCAAAGTAAGCTTTCAAACGATGTCCATTTTCCTTAAAAACATTGTCATTCACTGAATTCTCAATATCATAGACCCCATAAGGATTGCTCCATCTTAATCTTAGCTCTCTAGGGAATGCATAGTGTTGATAATTATAAAACAAAACTTTTTGATTAGTATCAATTTTTACAAGTTTTGCAGAATGCATGCAAGTCCTTGAAATGGTAGGCCAATAAAATCCATTTTGAAAGATTTTTATAGCTGTCTTTTTTAATGAGAAATAACTTCCACATGCTTCAGAATGACAAAGTTTAATGACACTACTTACCTCATTATCGGGAATGAATCTTTGAAATATTTGATCAGGATAATATTTGAATAAGTTAGGGTCATCACAATAAAAGTTCTTTACTTTGTTCAAAAACTTTTCTTTGTTTTGGATACTCCAATTAGTTGGCAAAACTCCTAAAGCAAGAAAATTGATATTTTTATCATACCAATGCATTGGACGAAGAGAAAGTAAGGATTCTTTAGGAAAGTAATCATTAATTGGTGTGATGTCAGATGTCAAATTTGTTGTCACTTTTGACAAAAGATCCGCATCAATATTTTCAGTGCCTTTTTCATCCATGATTTCTTCCTTAGAATAAATCATTTGCAAATTTTCAGATTCATCCAACTTATTTTTACTTAAAGTGGATTCAAGTTAATCATAAACTAATTCATCAATATGATCTATTTCTTGTAAATCATTATCATCTCCAGTTTGCTTGCAAATGTTGAAAATATTCATCTCCAATGTCATGTTTCCAAATGATAGCTTCATCAGTCCATTCCTACAATTAATCAATGCGTTAGAAGTTGCAAGAAACGGACGTCGTAAAATAACAGGAAATGAATTACATGCTTCAACAGGTTTTGTGTCCAGGATAACAAAATCCACAGGATAAATGAATTTATCGACTTGTACTAACACATCTTCGACTATTCCTCTATGCACTTTTACAGATTTATCGACAAGTAAAAGAGTTACAGAAATTGGTTTTAACTCACCTAGATTGAGACTTTGAAAAACTGAATATAGAAGTAAATTCACACTAGCTCTAAGATTAAGTAAGGCTCTTTCAATATTATGTTCTCCAATAAATCAAGAAATTGTAGGACAACCAGGGTTTTTATATTTCAAAGCATTATTGTTCTGAAGAATGACACTTACTTGTTCGGCTAAAAAGGCTTTCTTTTTCACATTCAGTTTCCTCTTCACCATGCATAGATCTTTCAAAAATTTAGCATAGGAAGGAGCCTATTTAATAGCATCCAGCAAAGGTATATTGATTCTTACATGTTTGAAAGTTTCAAAAATTTCAGAGTTGTGATTGACTTTTCTTTGTTTGGTCATGACTTGAGGAAATGGAAAGTCTGGCGGGGAATCAATCGTTTCTTTGCAATTTTCAAATTCAACCCCTTCCTTACCCTCAGAAATTGACTCATCATCTTTCTCACAAGGTTTAAGAGTGGGTTTTTCAATAACCTTACCACTGCGAAGAGTAGTGACTGATCGGACTTGATCCATGTGTTGGCTTCCGGAACTACTTGCATTTGTATTGTATTGCCCCCTGAGATTTTGTTGTGGTTGAGATGGAAACTTACATTTCTCTTGGAAACTGAGAGCAGATGTTAATTTTGCAAGAGTATCTTTAAAATCTGTCATGTTTTGAGCAAGTTGAGTATTGATTGTCTCTTGCTTTTCAATGAATGCATGCAATGTTTCCTCAAGATTTCTTCTAGGAGGTGAAGCATAAGGAGGTGCATATCTATGAGAATTTTGGAAATTGTGGTGTGCTTGAAACGGTAGTTGTGAAGTTTGTACATTGTTATGATCACTCTTCTAGCTAAAATTTAGGTGATTTCTCCAACTAGTGTTGTATGTTTGTGAGTATGGGTTGTGGTTAGCTCTTTAGAAACTATTTAAAGCATGGCTTGTTCATAGAGACATTCTTTAAAAGAAAGCAAGGTTGGACAATTATTGGTTGCGTGTTTATTTGTTTCACATATTTGACACAATGTTTTCAACATATTTTAATTGACTACTCTTTTTCAATTCTAGTGCCTCGACTTTTCTAGCTAAAGATGCTAACTTGGCTTGAAGGTCATGATCTTCCCTAAGGTTGTACATATCTCCACTAGATGTATAAGGTTGAGTTTTACTCGGTGCCTCAGAAGTACCCGTAGTGTCTCAATTTTGAGCATTTTCAGCTAACAAGTCTAAGTACTCCATTGCTTCATTAGGGTCTTTATCTTCAAAAGTTCTATTGCACATTAATTCAACCATTTGCCTATCCCTAGGTGTTAACCCTTCATAAAAATGTGAAATCAGTCTCCATGTTTCAAAACCATGATGAGGGCAAGTACTAAGCAAGTCTCCATATCTATCCTAACAATGGTAAAATCTATCTAAACATTTTTATGAAGGTTTAATACCTAAAGATACACAAATGGTTGAATTAATGTGCAACGGAACCTTTGAAGATAAAGACCCTGATGAAGCAATGGAGTACTTAAACTTATTAGCTCAGGTGTTGGGATAGGTATCGAGACTTGCTTAATACTTGCCCTTATTATAGTTTTGAAACATGGAGATGGGTTTCACATTTTTATAAAGGGTTAACACCTAGAGATAGGCAAAGGGTTGAATTGAAGTGCAATGGAACTTTTGAAGATAAAGACCTTGATGAAGCAATGGAGTACTTAGACTTCTTAGCTAAAAATGCTCAAAATTGGGGCACTGCAGCTACTTATGGGGCATCGAGTAAAACTCAACCTCATACATCTAATGAAGGTATGTACAACCTTAGGGAAGATCATGACCTCCAAGCCAAGTTTACATCTTTAGCTAGAAAAGTTGAGAGACTAGAATTAAAAAAAAAGTGATCAATTAAAATCTGTTCAAGACATTGTGTGTCAAATCTGTGAAACAAATGAACACTCAACCAATGACTGTCTAACTTTGTCTTCTTTTAAGGAAAGTCTCCATGAACAAGCCCATATTTTAAATAGTTTTCAAAGGCCCAATCATAAATCAGACTTCCAAACATACAACCCTGGTTGGAGAAATCACCTAAATTTTAGTTAGAAGCGTGATACCAATAATGCAGAAATTTCACAACCACTGGTTCAAGCATACCATAATTTCTAAAATTCTCATGGATATGCATCTCCTTATGCTCCACCTCCTAGAAGAAATCTTATGGAAACATTACATGAATTCATTGAAAAGCAAGAGATAATCAACACTTAACTTGCTTAAAACATGAGAGATTTTAAAGATACTCTTGCAAAATTGACATCTGCTCTCAGTTTCCAAGAGAAAGGCAACTTTCCATCTCAACCACAACAAAATTCCAAAGGGTAATACAATGCAAATGCAAGTAGTTCTGAAAGTTAATATATAGATCAAGTCAAATCAGTCACTACTCTTCACAGTGGTAAGGTTATTGAAAAACCCACTCTTGAACCTTGTGAGAAAGATGATGAGTCAATCTCTAAGGGTAAGGAAAGAATTGAATCTGAAAATTATAAAGAAAAGACTGATTCCCCGCCAGCACTTCCATTTCTTCATGCCATGACCAAACAAAGAAAAGTCAATCACAACTCTGATATCTTTGAAACTTTCAAACAGGTAAGGATCAATATATCTTTGTTGGATGCTATTAAACAGATTCCTTCCTATGCTAAATTTTTGAAAGATCTATGCACTATGAAGAGGAAACTAAATGTGAAAAAGAAAGCCTTTTTAGTCAAACAAATAGGTGTCATTCTTCAGAACAATAATGCTTTGAAATATAAAGACCCTGGTTATCCTATAATTTCTTGCTTTATTGGAGAACATAAAATTAAAAGAGCCTTACTTGATCTTCGAGCCAGTGTGAATTTACTTCTATATTTAGTTTTTCAAAGTCTCAATCTAGGTGAGTTAAAACCAACTTTTATAACTCTTTTACTTGCTGATAGATTTATAAAAGTGCCTAGAGAAATAATTGAAGATGTGTTAGTACAAGTCGATAAATTCATTTATCTTGTGGATTTTATTGTCTTGGACACACAACCTGTTGAAGCATGTAATTTATTTCTTGTTATTTTAAGACGTCCATTTCTTACAACTTTTAATGCATTAATTAATTATAGGAATGGACTGATAAAGCTATCATTTAGAAACATGACATTGGAGATGAATATTTTCAACATTTGCAAGCAACCTGGAGATGATAATGATTTATAAGAAGTAGACTTTACTGAAAAATTAATTCATGATCAATTTCAAACCATTTCCAGTGAAATTGAGATTGATGAATATGATGATTTGCAAATGATTTATTTTTAAGAAGAATCAAAGGAAAGTAATTGGAGACCACAAATTAAGAAATTGCCACCATGATTAATTAAGTTCATACCTTCAAGTGTTACCCAAACCTGATTTGAAGTCGTTGTCATTCAATCTCAAATACTCTTTTTTAGGAGAAAATAAAATTTTTTTGTTTATAATCTCTTCCAAACTTAATGCATATCAAGAAAGTAAGTTATTACAAACCTTGAAAATGCACAAAAATGCATTAGGATGGACCATAGCTAACATAAAAGGAATTAGTCCTTTAATTTGTACACACAAAATTTATTTGGAGAAAAATACTAAATCTTCTATGGAAAGGCAACGAATGCTCAATCTTAATATGAAAAAAATAGTAAAAAATAAAGTCATTAAACTTCTAGATAATGGAATCATTTATCCTATTTCTGACAGCAAATGGGTAAGTCCTACCCAAGTTATACCCAAGAAGTCTGGAGTCACTATGATAACAAATAAAAACATTGAGTTAATTCCCACTAGGACTGTTACTGGTTGGCGTATATGCATTGACTATATGAAACTTAATTCGATGA
This sequence comes from Populus euphratica, assembly GCF_000495115.2. Taxonomy (NCBI): domain Eukaryota; kingdom Viridiplantae; phylum Streptophyta; class Magnoliopsida; order Malpighiales; family Salicaceae; genus Populus; species Populus euphratica. Next base: position 42,782 of record NW_011500899.1, read on the forward strand.
CTAGAAAAGATCATTTTCCTTTACCTTTCATGGATCAAATCCTAGAATGAGTTCCAGGTCATGAATTTTATTATTTCCTAGATGGTATTCAGGTTACAACCAAATTAAAATTGCATTTGAAGATCAAGAGAAGACTACTTTCACATGTCCATTTGGTACTTTTGCATATCAAAGGATGTCTTTTGGATTATGTAATGCACCAACCACGTTTCAAATATGCATGCTTAGTAAATTTAGTGATATGGTTGAACATTTTCTTGAGATTTTTATGGATGATTTTTCTATTTTTAACAATTCATTTAATGATTGTTTGACTAACTTATAAAAGGTTTTGAGTAGGTGTGAAGAGAAAAATCTTGTACTAAATTGGAAAAAATATCATTTTATGGTAACAAAGAGCATTGTACTTGGTCACATTGTTTCATTAAAAGGAATTGAGGTTGACAAATCTAAAATGGAGTTAATTGCTAACTTGCCAACACCAAAATCTAATGAAGATGTTAGATCATTCTTAGGACATGCTGGTTTTTATAGAAGGTTCATCAAAGATTTTAGTGTAATATCTAAACCCTTAAGTAACCTTCTAACAAAGAATAATATTTTTGGATGAACTAAACATTGTGAAGAAACCTTTGTTAAACTTAAAAACTTGCTTACTTATGCTCCTGTTGTTCAACCTCCTAAATGGTCATTACCTTTTGAAATAATGTGTGACGCTAGTGATTATGCCATAGATGTTGTTTTGGGACAAAGAAAAGATAAGAAACCTTATGTGATTTACTATGCAAGTAAAACTTTAAATAATGCTTAAATGAATTACACCACCACTGAAAAAAAATTACTTGCAATAGTATTTGCGTGTGAAAAATTCAGATCTTGTTGGCTCACCTGTTGTTGTTTTTAGTGATCATACAGCATTGAAATATCTTCTTTCTAAGAAAGATTCTATGACTAGATTGGTGTGGTGGATTTTGTTACTTTAAGAATTTGATACCACAATCAAAGATAAGAAAGGCATAAAAAATATTATCGCAGATCATTTGTCAAGATTAACAACAAATTCGAAAACTAACATCACATCAATCGATGACTACTTTCCAGATGAATCTTCACTTTCTATCTCTACAATGCCTTGGTTTGCTAATATTGTCAATTTTCTTGTTTTAGGACAATTGCTAACTTATTGGAGTACCCAAGATAAAAGAAAGTTCTTGAACGAAGTGAAGAACTTTTATTAGGATGACCCATATTTATTCAAATATTGTCCTGATCAAATATTTCGAAGATGCATTCCTGACAATGAGGTAAGCAGTGTCATTAAATTTTATCATTCTAAGGCATGTGGGGGTCATTTCTCATCAAGAAAGGCAACTATAAAAATCTTAAAAAATGGATTTTACTGGCCCACCATACTCAAGGACTCACATGCATTCTCCAATTCTTGTGAAAATTGTCAAAAGTTGGGATCTATTTCAAAATGTCACATGATGCCTTTAAATCCTATTCTTGTCATTGAGGTCTTTGACTATTGGGGTATAGATTTCATAGGTCCATCTCCTCCATTATTTGGTTTCTTGTATATATTAGTCACAGTAGATTATATTTTAAAATGGATAGAGACAATTCCAAGTCAAAATAATGATCACAAAATAGTGATAAAGTTTTTGAAAAAAATATTTTGAGTCGATTTGGAATCCCTATAGCCATAATAAGTGATGGTGGAACACATTTCTGCAACAAGCCATTTGAGTCTTTAATGAAGAAATATGGAATCACACACAAAGTTGCCACCCCTTATCACCCTCAACAAGTTGATAAGTAGAGCTTGCTAATAGGGAGATCAAACACATTTCGGAGAAAACAGTGAACTCTAATAGAAAAAAGTGGTCTTTAAGACTTAATGATGCACTTTGGGCTTATCAAATTGCTTATAAAACATCATTAGATATGTCACTGATTAGTACTTAAAAGTGCATTTTTATCAAGGTTTTATGTCATCATTTTGCACTTAAAATATCAATAACTCCTTAACTAAAGCATGTTTTATAATAATATATCTAATAATATAAGATACCTTTAATTTGTGGTAAATGTTCATTTTAAATGCAAGCCTATCACATAAATGAAAGGATTGATTGATGAACTTAAAAACTACAATTGAAAGGACAAAGAGATGGCCAAATTTAGAAAAGAGATGTCGGTGCAATCCAAACTGGAACACTGTTCGGTAATTATGTCATATCTGGAGTTGTAGATCTCATATTTAGGTATATTTTATATACATAGAAAGGTAAGACATAGGCCTACAACTTTTATATGGAGCCCAAGACTTAAAAATGCCATTTTCAAGTCCAAGTTGTAGCAACAACAAAGAAGTCCGAATCTGTCTTCCAACCCGAGCACTGTTCAGTGTTTGGCCCATATCTAGAGTTCTAGAAGTCCAAATGACCTGAATTTCTTACACAAGAAAGCTGAAACAATTTCCTACAACTTTCATGTTTTTAGGTGGCTTCAATTTTGACATTATCAATGACATTTTGGGCAGAAAAGAGAAGATAAGGATTGTCACCAAGTCAAGAGTTGGTCACCCAATCATCAATTAGTCATCAAATCAATAGTTCCCAATTTTGGCCTATAAAAGGAGCCATTTGCCATGCATTTAGGCATCTTGGTTTCTAGATTAAGATCATGCTTGTGCTTTCTCTTTTTGTATTTTTTGTAATGTTTATGCTTTACTTTCATTAATATCAAGTTTATGCCTTTCATTTCTTTTCATTTACTTAGTTAACTCTTATCTTATTTATGTTCTTATTTTGTTTATTTATTTTTCTTTCTTTTGTAATGTTTAGCTATGTTTATTATGTCAAGGTGAAAAGGTTACATCAATGGTGTAAAAATAAGTATACACATACATGGAATAGGTAAAAGCACTTTTGTAAAGAAACATCGTGCAAAACGACTGAAAGTCTATCATCGATGTGCCAGATGGACTTGTGATGCACAATGTCATTCTTTAGGAATGATATCTATAAACGATGAAGACAAAATACAATTCATTAAGGATGACCTGAGTAAAGAGTCTTTAGATAATCTTCTATTAACTCTTGAGACGCATCCTAGAGGAGATGTGTATCGTGCAATTCATGATTTATGACCTCATTTTCATAAAGAACATGATCGACTTAGTTTTGAAAATCTGACTAAAAAAGACCCTGTTTGCCAGTTTTTAAGAAAACTACATGGGAAGCCTATCCCCAACCTATATAAAGGGCGTTTAAGCTGTTCTTGGACGTAAAACCAAGGGAAGATGTAAGCCACAATCACAACTATCTATACATACACATGCTTTTTCAGAAATAAATAAATAAATAAATAAAAAGAGAAAGAAAGAGAGTGTGAGACTCCAACTAGCTTACATATAGGTGGTATGATTAACTTTTTAATTTCTCATTTATAAAATCCTCTCTTCCTTCCTTTCATTTCTACTCAACCCATACATTCAACAAATATAGAAGTGTGTAGAAATGGCAAGTTTCTCAGGTCATCACATAAGAAATATTTGTGTTTTTGGTGGATCTAGTCCTGGAAAAGAAAAGGAGTTTTTAGAATCAGTAAATCATCTTAGTCAAGTGCTAGCTGAGAGAAAGATTCATTTAGTGTATAGGGGAAGCAGTCTTGGGTTAATGGGAGGTATGTCAATAGCTTTATTTTTAGGAGGTAGTTAAGTTTTGGGGGTCGTCCCCAAAGCTTTAGCATAATGGAACATCATTGGAAAAATAATTGGAGAGGAACTACAAGTCTCCACAATGTCTGCTCGAATGAATGCAATGTTTAACCATGTTAATGCCTTCATTGCCTTACTAGGTGGCCTTAGCACATTGGAAGAGATTTTTCATATTTCTTGTTGGGCCCAACTACACATTCACCATAAATTCATAGGTCTGTTAAATGTTAATGATTATTATGATAAGTTGTTGTCCTTTCTTGATCATACTATGGAAATGAATTTCTAACATCTTCTACATGACAAATCATAATCTCTGCTGCTATTGTTGAACAATTGATTGACCAACTACAATCTTTCATTCCTGTAATTGATCCCTCCAAGAGTCGTATAAATTGGTCATCTAAGGAAAGCCGTAAAAAGCTTATATTGGATTTGAGTATTCATTTATGAATCTGTGTCTTTTGGTTATTAATAGCATAATATTTATGTTTTGTTATTTCTTATATTTGTTTAAATGTGTTTCAGGTTTGTCAGTGTTTGTTATTTTAGGTAATGTCTTCTGTACTCTATCTTTCTACCTTAAAACATTGACGATAATGTCTCATTTTGGTTAGGAGGATAGGGTAGTAGTTGACAAAAAAATTCATTAACTGTGTTTTCTATTTTATAAAACATGTGTAAAATTGTTGTTACTAGGATGGTAGAGTAAAGGAGCTCTTTTGTTAAAGTGACTTTTGAGACGCATCTTAGTAACCATACTTAACACGATTTATCATAATACTTCTTGAAATATTTAGGTTTATAAACTCTCACATTATTATCATTTAATTCTAATCATATGCTCATTTAACATGTATTCTTAAACCTTAATTTTCGCACACACACTTTAACATATAATTGTGGGTTGCACATTGGATTATTACATTATTTATGTTTTTTTGTTAAAGGTAACAACTAAGGAAAAGGGATATTATATAATTTGAAAAAAAAGAGCAAAAAATATATAAAAAAATAATGATAATAAAAATATAGATAAATTTTGTTTCGTAGCCTCCCTAACCTAAGCAATTAAGCCTGAAGGGGTGTTTTAACACCTAATACCCTAAAGACAACTGACTTAGGAGCTATTGGCCCAAAACTTATTACATGGGTTGCGAAGAAAAGCTTAAGAAAATCAAACATTGCAATATCTATGTATCAGTATCGGCAACCCGAGTCACTAAACTTGTAGGGTATCTCAACACCTAATGTCCTAAGACCAACTGGTCTGGGAGTCATTAGCCGAAAGCTCGTTATATGGGTTAAAGATGAATGGTGTTTCAAATTATATGAATATATATTAAAAATAAGAAAAAAAAGTGAAAAAAAATAAAAAATATAATAATCCCAACCCAAGGAAGATAACTTTAAACATTAGAACAAAAATTTTGTTTTCTTTCAAGAAAAGTCTTATAACTATGTGTTGATATATTGAGCACAAAAGAAATGTTTATTAATATATTGTTTAAGAGGTATTGAGTAGATATATAAATTTAATGAGAGTTTGTTTATCTGGATAAATTAATGGAAGTTAAATGATGAATACCTTGCTTTGTAGAATTTACAAAAAAAGTTTAATTTTAACGCTTTGATTACCAGGGACTAGTAATGTGCTGGTTGGGGGGGCGTGATTAGTACTTGCTTGACCGCTTTTTATGATCGGCTTGTTTTAACTCGCAAGTGCACGAGTGTGCGATGTAGCAATTAACTCGGTAAGATCGAGGTCATATCCACAGAGAGCTAGATCTGGAAATTAAGATAAGTAAGGTCATATCCACAGAGAGCTAGATCTGGAAATTAAGCTAAGTAACAAAAAAAAACTCAAGAGAAATTAAATTAACAATAACTTGGTTGAAAATAATTGATGGATTTGTTTTCAAAGATAAAAAAAATGTAAATAGATTTTAAATGACAAGAAAAGTAAGTCTTGGTCCAAATCAATTTTAATGGTGATGTATTGGTGATTTCTTCAACATATATAAGATAACTCAACCTAATATCAATGATGGTGATATTAGATCAGAAGATATTACAATGAAGATTAGAAAGATGAAGATTGATTATTGCTTAAGAATGAACAAGTACTTTCATATTAAGTAAGACATTGAATCAAGCAATCTCTATACCAAAACTAAAGTTTGTGCATAAAAATTCAAGATTATAACATTACCTAAATGATTTCTAAAATTTCTTTGCAATAATAAATCATTCATGAAGAAAATGAGAAGATAAACATTAAGATTCATTCATATCCTAAAGAACTCACCTCAATCACCATCATCCTTGATTTGGATCCAAGAAAGAGATTAGCCAACCATGATTATATATAAGAATACTTCAATAAACATGAAATAACTTGAATCAAACTGAAATAATAAGTTTTACAAACTAAAGAACCAAAATCTATAAAGAAGAACACAACACAATTTCAGAAAAAATTCGGACACAAATCTGACTCTAACTTTGGACAGCAATTTGTCCCTCTTAGAAGCCTTTTCTTGAGATGTCTATTAGCGCATTATTTATAGGAAATTCTGTCATCTTTCCAGATCATTAAAGAACAGCTCATTTGGACACCTGAGTCAAAAGTTATGGGCAAAACACCGAAAGGTGTTCTGAAAAATCAAATCAGGACAGCTTTACAACCACTTTGGTGCATGTTTTTCTTCCTCATTTATGAGCTATCTCTTTCTTCTTTTTGACCCAAAATAATGTAAAAATGTCCCCTCCAGCTTTCCATCCATGTGTTTGCCTTCTTGGATCAATGGATTATCCAAAATAAATCAATTGTTGTTGTGTGGACATGTAAGATCATGGATTGTGTTTGGGCTGATTTGAAGGTTGATTTGGGGTTGATTTGGGGCTGAATTTAAGTATCAAATAACTATACAAATTGACACGACTAAAAGGTTGTTGTCTTCTCCCAAGTGCAGGAGTGTCGAAGTAATAAATAACCCGGCAAGACCGGGGTCGAACCACAGGGAGGTGAATTGTACAAATTATAGACAATAATTATAAACAACAATAATAGCAATAACAACAGTAGTAGTAATAATAATAATAATAATAATAATAATAATAATAAAGAAAGAGAAGAAGAAGAAGATGATGATGATGAGAACTTAGAGATGAAATATTAATGTAAGGATTAAACAATAATAATAACAAATGTCAAGGTTAGAGGTTCCACTAATGGTATATCAAACAAGTATAGTATAAACTCTTATTATTGAATTGGAAACCACACACAAAGGAGGTTCCAATCAGATTATATATTGTTAACATGATTACATTAGTCATCTTATTCAATTAATGCTAATACTTGTAAATCTCGTCAAGCATTCATGATTATAACTTATGTTAACAACAAATCAAGTTCTTTTCATAGCTCAGGTGTCGGTTATACCATACATTATGGGCTATGAAAGTGCCAAGCATTAGTTGTACCAAGTGTTATACAACATAAATCAAGATTAGTCATTTAACAAGCAAAGTATTAAAGGGTGAACAAGATAACAAATATAAAACATGTTAGTATCAAACATTAAAGTCCATATTAAGTTTACATTATACTTATTCTTACACCATTAGTGTAACCTTTTCACCTTGACATAACTAACTTAGCTAGACATAATGAAAGAAAGCAAAATAGATAAACAAAATAAGAACATGAAAGTTAACTAAGTAAAGGAAAGGAAATGAAAGGCATAAACTTAATATTAATGAAAGCAAAGCATAAACATTACAAAAAATACAAAGAGAGAAAGGAAGAGCATGATCTTGATCTGGAAACCAAGATGCCTAAATGCATGGCAAATGCCTCCTTTTATAGGCCAAAATTGGGAACTATTGATTTCATGACTAATTGATAAGTGGGTGGCCAACTTTTGACTTGGTGACAATCCTTATCTTCTCTTGTCTGCCCAAAACGTCATTGATAACGTCAAAATTAGAGCCAGTTGCAAACATAAAAGTTGTAGGCAATTGTCTCAGCTTTCTTGTGTAAAAACTTCAGCTCATTTGGACTTCTAGAACTCCAGATATGGCCAAAATACCGAACAGTGCTCGGGCTGGAAGACAGATTCGGGCTTCTTTGTTGTTGCTACAATTTGGACTTGATAATGGCCTTTTTAGATCTTGGGCTCCATATGAAAGTTGTAGGCCTATGTCTTACCTTTCCATCCATATAAATTGGACCTAAATTTGAGATCTGTAGCTCTAGATATGACCCAATTACTAAACAGTGTTCCGGTTTGGATTGCACCGACATCTCTTATCTAAGTTTGGCCATCTCTTTATCCTTGCAATTTAAGTTCTTCAAGTCATCAATCAATCCTTTCATTTATGTGATAGGCCTGCATTAAAAATAGACATTTACCACAAATTAAAGGTATCTTATGTTATTAGATACATTATTATAAAACATATTTTAGTTAAGGAGTTATTGATACTTCAAGTGCAAAATGATGATATAAAACCATGATAAAAATGCACTTTTAAGTACTAATCACACCCCCCAACCAGCTTATTACTAGTCCCTAGTAATCAAAGCGTTAAAACAATTTGCAAATTTCACAAAGCAAGGTATTCATCATTTAACTTCCATTAATCTATCCAGATAAACAAACTCTCATTAAATTTATATATCTGCTCAATACCTCTTAACAAGATATTAATAAACCTTTCTTTTGTGCTCAATGTATCAACACATAATTAACAAATTTGGAGCACTTATTTGAACCAAGATTTGCTTCAATCTTCAACTAAATGTCTCTTCAATTCTTTGTTCTGAATTCCGACGTTGAATTTCCTGAATTAATTCATTTAAGCTCCAAAAACCTATCGAAACATTAAAATAAACTTCATTACTGAAAAACACATCAATTATTATAAAAGAAACCAAATAAAAACAATAAATACATATGTAAACCAAACTTAGATTTTCCTAGTCCTCAAGCAAAACAAAACATAAAACCTTTTGAAATAAAAAGAATAATAACAATCATAATTAGGCTCGATTCATCATACTTGAAGGACCTATCATGCAAACATTGGTATCTTTAACTTAGTGTACACAATAGCAAATAAAGAAAAATAAGCATACTCACATTCTCTAAATCAAACATCCATACAAAATTTCCAAATTCAGTCATATTTATCATGCAACCAACATAATTGATTCATACGAAAACTCAACTTGTAATCTTCCCTTCTCACCAACACAAACAAGGTATCAAACTAGAGAAATATCTATATTTTTTTTTCTTTCTTTGTTTTTTTATTTTTGAAGATATGATTTATTCTTTGTCTTTATGTAGTCACTTTCCTTTTGACGCGAATACAAATATTTGTGATGAATGCACCCGGTTACTCATAAAGTCACAAACTTAAAGTGCTTTGCATACTCATATTTTAAGCTGCCGTTTGACGTAAAGATAAACATTTGTGATGAATACCCCTAGTTACTGAGCAACTCAAAACATTGGAGTAGATAGAACTTTGTACACATTTATTTATTTATTTGTGTAATAATTATTACTCTATTTACTTAAACCTTGTTTAGGACTGGATCAAAAGGGATAATCACAAGTAAAGCATCATACTCATCTTTCATGCATAATCACACAACTCACACAACTTTTACAAGGAAAGATGTACTTCAGTAATCTAAAAAAAAGTATGTTATATCTTGCTTTATAAGATATTATCTATCCCAAATTAAAGCATGCAATGTTCAACATAATAATGAATCCAAAAATGTAATGATGATCCTAAACAAGTCTCATTCACATACGAATGCAAGTTTTTTTTTTTTTTTAACAAGCATGGTTATCTTAAGCATTCAACATAATGAAATATCTAAAATTAAGTTTTACATTATCCTCAATGTAAAAGAGAAAGAGTAGAAAAGTATAAAGATTAGAAAATTGTTACTCCCCTTCTGTTTTCAAGGATGAATGTCTGATTGAATTGGGCATGAACTGACTTCTTGCTTGATTTTTTTTTTAACCTGCATATCACAACTAAAAGAAAACATTGATGTTTTTTTTTTATATAAAAAACCTCACACCCCCAACTTAAAATAATGCATTGTCCCAAATGCATGAACAAGAAAATATAAGAGATGGAAGAAAGAAGAAAAAAATAAAAATGAAAAAAAATAATAAAAATGAAAAATAAAATAAAACTAAAACTCATTACTTTTAATACTACAATGGTATTGGATCTTCAAGATCCAATGTCTCAACTTCAGCCACAACGTTTTCAAGATAAGGTTTCAATCGATGACCATTTACTTTAAAAATATTTCCATTCTTGGGATTTTCTACCTCAAATGCACCATGCTCAGAGATGGATTTAATCACAAATGGACCAATCCATTTTGTCCTCAACTTCCCAATAAAGAGATGTAATCGTGAATTATACAAGAGAACCTTTTGACCAACATGAAAGGATTTTCTAAGAATATGTTTATCATGCAAAGTTTTCATCTTATGTTTTGAAATTTTTGCATTTTCAAATGCATCATTTCTCAACTCCTCTAATTCATCCAATTGAAGCTTTCTATTTTTGCCAACCTCATTTTCATTGTCATTGAATTGTCGAATGGCCCAATATGCACGATGCTCAATCTCAACAGGGAGATGACAAGGCTTTCTATAAACTAGCCTATAAGGAGACATTCCTAAAGAGGTCTTATAAGCAGTGCGATATGCCCACAAAGCATCAACTAGTCGTAGGGACCAATCTTTACGGTTTGGATTGAGCATAACTCGATGGTCATTGGTTCGAGATGCAATGGCCTCCACCCATTTAGACACATAATCAACAGCTACAAGGATGAATTGGTAACCAAATGAACTTGGAAAAGGTCCCATGAAATCAATCCCCCAACAATCAAATATTTCCAAAACAAGGATAGGGTTAAGGGGCATCATGTTACGCCTAGTGAGGCTACCTAGTCGTTGGCATCGGTCACATGCAACACAGAAGGCATGAACATCTTTAAACATGGTGGGCCAATAAAAACCACATTGCAAGATTTTGGCAATGGTTTTCTTGGAAGAGAAATGCCCACCACAGGCTAATGCATGACAAAAATTAATGACACTTGCAATTTCATGATCAGGGATGCACCGCCTAATAATTTGGTCAGGACAGTATTTAAATAGGTAGGGGTCATCCCAAAAAAAGGTGCGCACATTGCGCAAGAATTTTTGTTTGTCAAGTTTAGACCAATGAGAAGGAATTTGACTTGTGGCTAGGTAATTTGCTATGTCAGCATACCATGGAGAACCAATGTAGGAGACAGTACCTGCACAAAATAAATTTTCACCAGCAAAGAGTTCATTTATTGGAGATTCATCAATTATGGTCTCATAGCTTGAAAGACGAGACAAATGATCAGCCACTACATTCTCTACTCCCTTTTTTCTCGAATTTCAAGGTTAAACTCTTGGAGTAGGAGGATCCATCAAATCAAACGTGGTTTGGCATCTTGTTTTATGAGCAAATATTTCAATGCTGCATGATCAGTGAAAACAATAACAAGAGATCCAACCAAATAAGACCTAAACTTGTCTAATGCAAAGATCACAGTTAAGAGTTCTTTTTCAGTTTTAGTGTAATTCAATTGAGCATCATTCAAAGTCTTGCTAGCATAATATATGACATGAGGTTTCTTGTCTTTTCTTTGCCCTAAAACAGCCCCAACCGCAAAATCACTAGCATCACACATCAGTTCAAATGGTAAAGACCAATCAGGAGCTTGCATGATTGGTGTAGTTGTCAACAACCCTTTAAGCTTTTCAAAAGCTTCTTGACATTTTGATGTCCAATCAAATTGGACATCTTGTGACAACAAGTTACACAATGGTTTGGTAATGGTACTAAATGAATGAATGAATCTTCGATAAAAACTAGCATGTCCTAAAAAGGATCTCACATCTTTCACAGTCCTAGGGGTAGGTAATTTTTGAATGATTTCCACTTTTGACTTATCTACCTCTATTCCTTTTGAAGAGACAATGTGACCTAAGACAATGCCATGTGTCACCATAAAATGACATTTCTCCCAATTGAGTACAAGATTGCTCTCTTCACATCTTTCAAGGACTTTTTCTAAATGCATTAGACACAACTCATAAGAATCCCCATAAACTGAAAAATCATCCATGAAAACTTCCAAAAAAATTTCCACCATGTCACTAAAGATACTCATCATACACCTTTGAAAAGTGGCTGGTGCATTACACAAACCAAAAGGCATTCTTCTATAAGCATAGGTACCAAAAGGACAAGTGAAAGTGGTTTTTTCTTGGTCTTCTAAAGAAATCTCAATTTGGTTGTAACCTGAGTATCCATCAAGAAAATAATAGAAAGCTCTTCCAGCTACTCTTTCAAGCACTTGGTCTAAAAATGGAAGCGGAAAATGGTCCTTCCTAGTCACCATGTTCAATTTACGATAATCAATGCATATACGCCATCCAGTTTGGATTCTAGTTCGTACCAGCTCATTATTTTCATTCTTCACTACCATGACTCTAGATTTTTTAGGGACAACTTGGGTTGGACTAACCCATTTTGAGTTTGCAATAGGGTAAATGATACCTGCATCAAGTAGCTTAAGCACTTCACCTCTCACTACTTCCTTCATGTTTGGGTTCAATCGTCTTTGCATTTGCCTCACAGATTTAGCCTCTTCTTCAAGATAGATTCTATGTGTACATAAAAGAGGGCTAATTCCTTTCAAGTCAGTAATTTTCCACCCAATTGCTTTCTTGTGTTTTCTCACCACTCTCAAAAGTTTTTGTTCTTGCTTTATGCTAAGTTTTGATGAGATCATAATAGGATATGATTCATCTTCCCCTAGAAATGCATACTTAAGATCACTTGGTAAAGGCTTCCTTTCTGGTTTATAAGGCTGGACAAGAGATGCCTCAACTTTCACATGGGGTGAAATCAAAGGCTCAAACGATGGGGTCCATTGACCTATTGACATAATAGGCATTGGAACTAGATAAGTCTCGAGTTCTCTTACTTCCTCATCAACATATTCCAAAGAACAAAATCTTTCATCATGAATTAAAGTTCTCTCCAATGGATCTTTGATCCACACTCTCTCAAAGTGTTCTTGACAAACTGTTTGGATCAAATCTACCTCTCTAATGTCCTCATGTTCCCTAATTTGTTTGGAGACATTGAATATGTTCATCTCCACAGTCATATTCCCAAAAGACAATTTCATCACCCCATTCCTACAGTTAATTAAGGCATTGGATGTAGTTAGGAAAGGTCTCCCTAAAATGACTGGGATGGGAGCATTAAAACCTTGAATTGGTGCGGTGTCTAACACTACAAAATCAACAGGAAAATAGAATTTATCTACTTGGACCAACACATCCTCAACTATACCCCTGGGAATCTTGATTGACCTATCAGCTAATTGAAGGGTGATTCGAGTAGGCTTGATTTCTCCTAAACCTAATTGTTCGTAAAAAGTGTAGGGTATTAAATTCACACTTGCTCCTAAATCCAACAAAGCTTGATCTATCTTATGACTTCCAATAATGCATGAAATGGTAGGACAACCAGGATCTTTGTATTTAGGAGGGGTCTTAAACTAGATGATGGCACTAGCATGTTCAGTCAGAAAAGCTCTTTCTTTCACATTCAATCTCCTTTTGACTGTGCATAAATCCTTAAGAAACTTTGCATAAGATGGAACTAGTTTAATTGCATCAAGGAGTGGAATATTGACTTTCACTTGTTTGAACAATTCATAGATTTCTGATTTTATAAGATCTTGTTTAGGTTTCCCTAACCTTTGTGGAAATGGTGCTCTAGGAACAAATCCTAAATCACTCACTTTGACTCCAATTTTTCTTGAATCATCTCCTTTCTCGCTCATCTCTTTCTCATTTATCTCACCTTCTTTGTCACTCAAACTTTCATTTGTCACTTGTGTTTTGATTCTCTCTTCACTTTCCCTAGATTTCTCCTCCACAATACCTTTAGGAATCCTAAAACTTATACCTTTGTCAACAATCTTTCCACTTCTAAAGGTAGTGATGGCTTGGACTTGTTCATGGTTTGAAGGTTCACTAGGTGAGGATTCACTCATGTGTACCTGACCTCTAGGATTGGGCATTGGTTGAGTTGGGATTTTTCCCTTCTCTTGAATGCTTAGTGAATGAGTCAACTTAGTTAGTTGACTTCGAATGTCATCTAAGGTCCTATTGATCTGGTCTTGGTATTTGTAAGCTTGGTTGTTGCTTCCTCCTTGCGTTTGCATGAATTGTTGAAGAGTATCCTCTAGGGATCTCTTATGAGGTGGTTGGTATGTGTTATGTGTGGGAGCATGAAATGGTTGGGGTGGAGGTTGAAATGTTTGAGGTATTGAAGAGCCCTCATTTCTCCATCCAAAATTTGGGTGGTTCCTCCATCCAGGATTATAAGTCTCAGAGTAAGGATTGTCTACTTGGTTTGGAAATAGCTTTCTAACATTACTTGAATTAGAAGTTTGGCCATATAGCACTTCCTTGAAGGCTGGAATGGTAGGACACTCAGTTGTCCTATGCCCTTTTGTCTCACAAACAACACAACTTTCCTCTTGTTGTTCACTCATGACATGCACTTTTTTAATCTCAAGAGACTCTACTTTCCTAGCCAATGAGGTTAATCTAGCATTGAGGTCATTAGTCTCTTTCAATTGAAACTTCCCACTTGAATGAGAAATGGTGTTTCTAGACTCAACATGAACTAGGAGAGAAGTCTCCCATTGCTTCGTGTTTTCAGCCAATTGATCAAAAAAATCAAAGGCCTCACTTGGTTCTTTGTCATAAAACTCACCATTACACATGGTTGACACTAGCTTTTTAAAATCTGCGGTAAGAGAGTCATAGAAGAAACTCACTAACCTCCACATCTCAAAACCATAGTGGGGGCATGCATTTAACAAGTCTTTGAACCTTTTCCAAGCTTGGTGAAATGACTAATTTCACTACAAGAAAAATTCATCATTTGACGTTGTAAGGCTGCTGTCCTATGAGTGGGGAAGTATTTTTTCAAAAATTCAGCTTGCATTTCTCTCCATGTACCTATAGACCTAGGACGCAGGGAGTTTAGCCAAAGCTTGGCTTTATCCTTTAGAGAGAATGAGAATAATTTCAGCTGAATAGTTTCTTTAGTGCATGTTCTATCAATAAAAGTATTACATACCTCTTCAAAGTCCTTAATGTGTATATATGGATTTTCAGAATCCATACCATGATATGTGGGAAGAAGTTGGATCATGCCTGGTTTCAAATTGAAAGCTTGTTGGTTCAGAGGCAAGATAATACACGAAGGTGTACTTTGTCTAGCTGGGTGAAGACACTCTCTAAGAGTTCGAAAATTAGGTTGATCATTGAATTGTGGAGGTCCATTACCTTAAACACTCCCTTCACCCTCTATATCTTTAACATTAGCCATGATGAAAAAAATAATAATAATATAACAATTATATGAATATGAAAAGAAAGGAAAAAAGAAAAAGAAGATTGCAAATAAAAGTAAATGAAATGTAAAAGATAAAGTAATAGCTCAAAAATAAAAATACAGCAAATTAGAAAATTCACACTTCAACTAATAAGCAATATTAACAATAATCAACATTAAAAGACAATTATAACAAGCATGAATAAAGAGGCGGTAATACCAGCCAAGTACTTCAAAACAAAAAAAACAATAACAATAAAACAAGATAAAATAAAATAAACAAGAAGCGGTAAAACCAGTCTTATAATATAAACAATAAATATTATAAACTAATTAGAATAAACATCAAAACAAAAATGGTTGAACCAACCAAAAGCTAACAATTAGTAGTCCAACAGTCCAATATCCGAAAAGTTGACGTCAATTTTTTTTTTAGGCAGTAAAACCAGCCAATTGATTTTTTATATATGATTTTTTTTTGTTTTTTTTCCAATAATCAAATCTAAATTTGTTACCTTTGCTTGCTAGCTCCCCGGCAACAGTGCCAAAATTGCCTGACCGCTTTTTATGATCGGCTTGTTTTAACTCACAAGTGCACGAGTGTGCGATGTAGCAATTAACTCGGTAAGATCGAGGTCATATCCACAGAGAGCTAGATCTAGAAATTAAGCTAGGTAACAAAAAAAAAACTCAAGAGAAATTAAATTAACAATAACTTGGTTGAAAATAATTGATGGATTTGTTTTCAAAGATGAAAAAGTGTAAATAGATTTTAAATGACAAGAAAAAGTAAGTCTTGGTCCAAATCAATTTTAATGGTGATGTATTGGTGATTTCTTCAACATATATAAGATAACTCAACCTAATATCAATGATGGTGATATTAGATCGGAAAATATTACAATGAAGTTTAGAAAGATGAAGATTGATTAGTGCTTAAGAATGAACAAGTCCTTTCATATTAAGTAAGACATTGAATCAAGCAATCTCTATACCAAAACTAAAGTTTGTGCATAAAAATTCAAGATTATAACATTGCCTAAATGATTTCTAAAATTTCTTTGCAATAATAAATCATTCATGAAGAAAATGAGAAGATAAACATTAAGATTCATTCATATCCTAAAGAACTCACCTCAATCACCATTATCCTTGATTTGGATCCAAGAAAGAGTTTAACCAACCATGATTATATATAAGAACACTTCAATAAACATGAAATAACTTTAATTAAACTGAAATAATAAGTTTTACAAACTAAAGAACCGAAATCTATAAAGAAGAACACAACACAATTTCAGAAAAAATTCGGACACAAATCTGACTCTAACTTTGGACAGCAATTTAACCCTCTTAGAAGCTTTTTTTGGAGAAGTCTATTAGAGACATATTTCCCTCTTAGAAGCCTTTTCTCGAGATGTCTATTAGAGACATATTTATAGGAAATTATGTCACCTTTCCCGATCATGAAAAAACAGCTCATTTGGACACCTGAGTCAAAAGTTATGGGCAAAACACCAAAAGGTGTTCTGAAATAACGAATCAGGACAGCTTTGCAACCACTTTGGTGCACGTTTTTCTTCCTCATTTATGAGCTATCTCTTTCTTCTTTTTGACCCAAAATAATGTAAAAGTATCCCCTCCAACTTTCCATCCATGTGCTTGCCTTCTTGGATCAATGGATTACCCAAAATAAATCAATTGTTGTTGTGTGGACATGTAAGATCATGGATTGTTTTTGGGGCTGATTTGGGGCTGAATTTAATCATCAAATAAGTATATAAATATACCTATTATTTGGGCTAAGATTGACATTGAAACCTTGAGTGTTTAATGGTTGAAGTTTGCACACAACATAAGACAAGTTTGGGCTTAAAATAGATCATATGATATTCTTTTCTAGAATTGGAATAGAATTGATTTTTGGGACAAACTTGGAGCACTTATTTGAACCAAGATTTGCTTCAATCTTCAACTAAATGTCTCTTCAATTCTTTGTTCTGAATTCCGACGTTAAATTTCCTGAATTAATTCATTTAAGCTCCAAAAACCTATCGAAACATTAAAACAAACTTCATTACTAAAAAACACATCAATTATTATAAAAAACTCAAATAAAAACAATAAATACATATGTAAAATAAGAGACTGAATGACACTTTTGATGCACAATCAATAGGCCTATAACTTTCATGTGGAGGTCTTGTTTTTAAAAGGCCGTTTTCATATCCAAATTATATTAATAGTTTGAATGACCTCAATTTTTTTTTTCTGGAAAAATAAGATAATTTTCCAGAACTTTCATGCATACAGTTAGTTCCAATTCTGATGTTAGCAATGACATTTTATTTAGACAAGAGAAGATAAGGATTGCCACCAAGTCAAGAGTTTGTCACCCACTTATCAATTAGTCATCAAATCAATAGTTCCTAATTTTAGCCTATAAAATGAGGCATTTGTCATGCATTTAGGCATCTTGGTTTCTAGATCAAGATCATGCTCTTGCTTTCTCTCTTTGTATTTTTATAATGCTTAAGTTTTGTTTTTATTAATATCTTGTTTATGCCATTCAATTCCTTTCCTTTACTTAGTTAACTTTGATCTTATTTATGTTCTTATCTTGTTTATTTATATTTCTCTCTTTCATTATGTTTAGCTAAGTGATTAGTACTTAAAAGTGCATTTTTTATTAAGGTTTTATGTCATCATTTTGCACTTGAAGTATCAATAATTCCTTAACTAAAGCATGATTTATAAGAACGTATCTAATAATATAAGATACCTTTAATTTATAGTAAATGTTTATTTTAAATTAAAGCCTATCACATAAATGAAAGGATTGATTGATGAATTTAAGAACTAAAATTGAAAGGACAAAGAGATGGCCAAACTTAGAAAAGAGATGTCGGTGCAATCCAAACCGGAACACTATTTGGTAATTGGGTTATATCTGGAGCTGTGGATCTTAAATTTAGGTCTATTTTATATGGATGGAAAGGTAATATATAGGCCTACAACTTTCATATGGAGCCCAAAATCTAAAAAGGTCATTTTCAAGTCCAAATTATAGCAATAACAAAGAAGTCCGAATCTATCTTCCAGCCCAAGCACTTTTCAGTGTTTGGCCTATATCTGGAGTTCTAGAAGTCCAAATGACCTGAAGTTTTTACACAAGAAAGCTGAGACAATTTTCTACAACTTTTATGTTTTCAAGTGGCTCCAATTTTGACTTTATAAATAAATTTTTGGGCAGACAAGAGAAGATAAAGATTATCACCAAGTCAAGAGTTGGTCACCCACTCATTAATTAGTCATCAAATCAATAGTTCCTAATTTTGGCTTATAAAAGGAGACATTTTCCATGCATTTAGGCATCTTGGTTTCCAGATCAAGATCATGCTCTTGCTTTCTCTCATTGTATTTTTTTGTAATGTTTATGCTTTGCTTTCATTAATATGAAGTTTATGCCTTTTGATTAGTACTTAAAAGTGCATTTTTATCAAGGTTTTATATCATCATTTTGCACTTGAAGTATCAATAACTCTTTAACTAAAGCATGTTTTATAAAAATATATCTAATAATATAAGATACCTTTAATTTGTGGTAAATGTTCATTTTAAATGCAGGCCTATCACCTAAATGAAAGGATTGATTGATGACTTTAAGAACTTAAATTGCAAGGGCAAAAAGATGACCAAAATTAGAAAAGAGATGTTAGTGCAATCCAAACTAGAACACTGTTCGGTAATTGGGTCATATCTGGAGCTATAGATCTCAGATTTAGGTCTATTTTATATGAATGGAAAGGTAAGACATAGGCCTACAACTTTCATATCGAGCCCAAGATCTAAAAAGGTCATTTTCAAGTTCAAATTGTAGTAACAACAAAGAAGCCCGAATCTGTCCTCCAGCCTGAGCACTATTCAGTATTGTGGCCATATCTGGAGTGGCCAAATTGTTTACACAAGAAAGCTGAGACAATTGCCTATAACTTTCATGTTTTTGAGTGGCTCCAATTTTGACATTATCAATGACATTTTTGACAAACAAGAGAAGATAAGGATTGTCACCAAGTCAAGGCCCAACCACAACCCATACTCACAAACATACAACCCTGGTTGGAGAAATCACCCAAATTTCAGTTGGAAGAGTGAGAACAACAATGCACAAACTTCACAACCACCGTTTCAAGCACACCACAATTTCAAAAATTCTCATGGATATGCACCTCCTTATACTCCACCTCCTAGAAGAAATCTTGAGGAAACATTGCATGCATTCATTGAAAAGCAAGAGACAACCAATACTCAACTTATAAACGACAATAGTATAACAACAATAATAATAAGAACAACAACAATAATAATAGTAATAACAATAATAACAACAATGAAAATAATAATAATAATAATAATAATAATAATAATAATAATAATAAAGAAAGAGAAGAAGAAGAAGAAGATGAGAACTTTGAGATGGAATATTAATGTAACGATTAAACAATTATAATAACAAATGTGAAGGTTAGAGGTTCCACTAATGGTATGTCAAACAAGTATAGTATAAACTCTTATTATTCAATTGGAATCCACATACAAAGGAGGTTCCAATCAGATTATAGATTGTTAACATGATTACATTAGCCATATTATTCGATTAATGCTAGTACTTGTAAATCTCGTCAAGCATTCATGATTATAACTTATGTTAACAACAAATCAAGTTCCTTTCATAGCTCAGGTGTCGGTTATACCATACAGTATACAGTATGGGCTATGAAAGTGCCAAGCATTTGTTGTACCAAGTGGTATACAACATAAATCAAGATTAGTCATTTAACAAGCAAAGTATTAAAGAGTGAACAAGATAACAAATATAAAACATGTTAGTATCAAACATTAAAGTCCATATTAAGTTTACACTATACTTATTCTTACACCATTAGTGTAACCTTTTCACCTTGACATAATAAACTTAGCTAGACATAATGAAAGAAAGAAAAATAAATAAACAAAATAAGAACATAAATAAGATAAGAGTTAACAATGCAAAGGAAAGGAATTGAAAGACATAAACTTGATATTAATGAAAGCAAAGTATAAGCAATACAAAAAATATAAAGAAAGGAAGAGCATGATCTTAATCTGGAAATCAAGATGCCTAAATGCATGGCGAATGCCTCCTTTTATAGGCCAAAATTAGGAACTATTGATTTGATGACTAATTGATGAGTGGGTAGCCAACTCTTGACTTGGTGACAATCCTTATCTTCTCTTGTCTCCCCAAAACGTCATTGATAACGTCCAAATTGGAGCCATTTGAAAACATGAAAGTTGTAGGCAATCGTCTCAGATTTCTTGTGTAAATAATTCAGCTCATTTCGACTTCTATAACTCCAGATATGGCTAAAATACTGAATAGTGCTCGGGCTGGAGGATAGCTTCGGGCTTCTTTGTTGTTGCAATAATTTGGACTTGAAAATGGCCTTTTTAGATCTTGGGCTCCATATGAAAGTTATAGGCCTATGTCTTACCTTTCCATCCATATAAAGTAGACCAAAATTTGAGATCTGTAGCTCCATATATGATCCAATTACCAAACAGTGTTCCGGTTTGGATTGCACCGACATCTCTTTTCTAAGTTTGGTCATCTCTTTGCCCTTGCAATTTAAGTTCTTAAAGTCATCAATCAATCCTTTCATTTATGTGATAGGCCTGCATTGAAAATGAACATTTACCACAAATTAAAGGTATTTTATATTATTAGATATATTATTATAAAACATGCTTTAGTTAAGGAGTTATTGATACTTCAAGTGCAAAATGATGATATAAAACCATGATAAAAATGCACTTTTAAGTACTAATCACACCCCTCAACCAGCTTATTACTAGTCCCTAGTAATCAAAGCATTAAAATAGAAAACCAATTTGTAAATTCCACAAAGCAAGGTATTCATCATTCAACTTCTATTAATCTATCCAGATAAACAAACTCTCATTAAATTTATATATCTGCTCAATACATCTTGACAAGATATTCATAAACCTTTCTTTTATGCTCAATGTATCAACACATAATTATGGGGCTTTTCTTGGAAGAAAACAAAATTTTTTGTTCTAATGGTTAAGGTTAACTTCCTTGGGTTGGGATTATTATTTTTGTCTTTTTTTTTCTTCTTGTTTTTTTTTTAAAAAAAATATATATACATATAATTTAAAACACACCATGCATCTTTAACCCATGTAACGAGCTTTCGACTAATGACTCCCAGACCAGATGGTCTTAGGGCATTAGGTGTTAAAACACCTCTACGAGCTTAGTAACTCGGGTCGCAGATACTGATATGTAGATAGTGCAATGTTTGATTTCTTTAAGCTTTTCTCCTCGACCCATGAAACAAGCGTTAGGCCAATAGCTCCCAAGTCAGTTGACTTTAGGGTATTAGGTGTTAAAACACCCCTTCGGGCTTAATTGCTTAGGTTAGGGAGGCTACAAAACCAAACTTATCTACATTTTTATTATTATCATTTTTTTTTTCTTTTTTTTTCTTTTTTTTAATTATATACAATCCCTTTCCCTTAGTTGTTATCTTTAACAAAAGAACATAAATAATGTAATAATCCAATATGCAACCCACAATCATATGTTAAAGTGTGCGTGTGTAAATTAAGGTTTAAGAATACATGTTAAATAAGTATATGAGCAGAATTAAGTGATAACAATGCGAGAGTTTGTAAACCTGAATATTTCAAGAAGTATTATAATAAACCTTGTTAAGAATGATTACTAAGATGCGTCTCAAGAGTCACTTTAACAAAAAAGTTCATTTACTCTGCCATCCTAATAACAACAATTATGCACATGCTTTATGAAATAGAAAATATTTTTTTTTTATCAACTACTACCCTCTCCCCCCAACCAAAACGAGACATTGTCCTCAATGTTCTAAGGTTGAAAGATAGAGTATAAAAGATATCACCTGAAATAACGAACAGTGACAAACCTGAAACACACTTAAACAAAAATAAGACACAACAAAACACAAATATTATGCTATTAATAAAACCAAAAGACACAAGTTTTTACAAACAAAAATTCAAATCACAGTTGTGATTGTGGCTCACATCTTCCTTTGGTTTTACGTCCAAGAACGGCTTAAACGCCCTCTGTGGGTAGGGGATAGGCTTCCCATCCAGTTTTCTTAAAAACTGGCAAACAGGGTCTTTTTTAGGCAGATTCCCAAGACTAATTCGATCATGTTCTTTATGAAATAGTGGCTATAAATCATGAATTACACGATGCACATCTCCACTAGGATGCGTCTCAAGAGTCAATAGAAGATTATCTAAAGCCTCCTTACTCAGGCCATCCTTAATGAATTGTCTTTTATCTTCACGGTTTATAGATACCATTCCTAAAGAACGACATTGTGTATTACAAGTCCATCTAGCACATTGATGACAGACTTCTAGTCATTTTGCATGGCGTTTCTTTGCAAAAGTGCTTTTACCTGTTCCAGGCATGTGTGAAATGAAGGAGTTAGAGGACTCACCTGATAATCGGACCTTTGCTTCAATCAACCAGCGAATATCTTCAGGAATTCCATGATTCATTAACAATTTCAATCTTTCACATCTAGCACGATAATGTTTTATAATCGCATTCTGAGGTAGAGCGGGAAAATACTTTTTTAATTTTTCAAGATTAGTGTCCATTTTCAAATAAGAATTGGAAGAGAGATTCAAAGAATGACACAAATATATACATAGATATCAGTTATTATGGGAAACTGAAAGAACCGACTTAAGTCACGGAGTACCGTTGTCCGTTATTTGACCGGGGTGAGAGAAACTAGCAAAAATCACTCAAAAAGAAACACAAAAACAATATGAGAAAAACAAAATAATCAACTTTTATCTACAAGATCATTCCAACCAGTTGATTCATTTTCACTAGGAAACTTATCAAAGTAAGCTTTCAAACGATGCCCATTTTCCTTAAAAACATTGTCATTCATTGAATTCTCAATATCACAGGCCCCATAAGGATTGCTCCATCTTGGTCTTAGCTCTATAGGGAATGCAAAGAGTTGAGAATTATAAAACAAAACTTTTTGACCAGTGTCAACTTTTTGACAATTTTCACAAGTTTTGCAGAAAGCATGCGTGTCCTTGAATATGGTGGGCCAATAAAATCCATTTTGAAAGATTTTTGCTGCTGTCTTTTTTGACGAGAAATAACTTCCACATACTTCAGAATGACAAAGTTTAATGACAGTACTTACCTCATTGTCGGGAATGAATCTTTGAAATATTTGATCAGGACAATATGAGCCACAATCACAACTACCTGTACATACACATGCTTTTTCAAAAGTAAATAAATAAATAAATAAATAGAGAGAGAGAGAGAGAGAGAGAGAGAGACTCTAGGTGGCCTACATATAGGTGGTATGATTGCCTTTCTAATTTCTCATCTATAAAATCCTCTCTTCCTTCCTTTCATTTCTACTCAAGCCATACATTCAACAAATACAGAAGTGTGTAGAAATGGCAAGTTCCTAAAGTCATCATATAAGAAATATTTATGTTTTTGGTGGATCTAGTCCTGGGAAAGAAAAGGAGTTTTTAGAATCAGCAAATCATCTTGGTCAAGTGATAGCTGAGAGAAAGATTCATTTAGTGTATGAGGGAGGCAGTCTTGGGGTAATGAGAGGTGTGTCAATAGTTGCATTTTTAGGAGGTAGTCAAGTTTTGGGGGTCGTCCCCGAAGCTTTAGCACAAGGGGACATCATTGGAAAAACAATTGGAGAGGAACTTCAGGTCTCCACAATGTCGGCTCGAATGAATGCAATGTTTAACCATGCTGATGCCTTCATTGCTTTACCAGGTGGTCTAGGCACATTGGAAGAGATCTTTCATATTTCCTCTCTAGACACATTGGAAGAGATCTTTCATATTTCCTCTTGGGCTCAACTGCACATTCACCATAAACCCATAGGTTTGTTAAATGTTAATGGTTATTATGATAAGTTGTTGTCTTTTCTTGATCATGCTGTGGAACATGAATTTCTAACATCTTCTGCATGACAAATCATAATCTCTGCTGCTACTGCTGAATAATTGATTGACCAACTACAATCTTTCATTCCTGTAATTGATCCCTCCATGAATCGCATAAATTGGTCATCTAAGGAAAGCCGTAAAAAGCTTAAATTAGATTTGAGTCTTGATTTGTAATTTTTATGTTGTTTTGTTTTATTATTTGTTTTGTTATTTCTTATTTTTGTTTTAGTGTGTTTCAGGTTTGTCAATGTTCGTTATTTCAGGTGATATCTTCTATACTCTATCTTTCTACCTTAGAACATTGAGGACAATGTCTCGTTTTGGTTGGGGGGAGAGGGTAGTAGTTGATAAAAAAAAAAAAAATTGTAGTAGTTGATAAAAAAAAAATTGTTTTCCATTTCATAAAGCATGTGCATGATTGTTGTTACTAAGATGACAGAGTAAAGGAGCTTTTTTGTTAAAGTGACTCTTGAGACGTATCTTAATAACCATTCTTAACAAGGTATATTATAATACTTCTTGAAATATTCAGGTTTACAAACTCTCATATTGTTATCACTCAATTCTGCTCATATACTTATTTAACATTTATTCTTAAACCTTAATTTACAGACACACACTTTAACATATGATTGTGGGTTGCATATTGGATTATTACATTATTTATGTTCTTTTGTTAAAGGTAACAACTAAGGGAAAGGGATTGTATATAATTAAAAAAAAATAAAAAAAAAAAAGAAAAAAAATGATAATAATAAAAATGTAGATAAGTTTGGTTTCGTAGCCTCCTTAACCTAAGCAATTAAGCCTAAAGAGGTGTTTTAACACCTAATACCCTAAAGTCAACTGACTTGGGAGCTATTGGCCCAACGCTTGTTACATGGGTTGAGGAGAAAAGCTTAAGGGAATCAAACATTGCACTATCTACATATCAGTATCTGCGACCCGAGTTACTAAGCTCGTAGGGGTGTTTGTATCTGCGACTTGAGTTACTAAGCTCGTAGGGGTCTCTTAACACCTAATACCCTAAGACCAACTGGTGTGAGAGTCATTAGCTGAAAGCTTGTTACATGGGTTAAAGATGCATGATGTTTTTAAATTATATGTATATATATTTAAAAAAAAGACAAAAAAAAGAAGATAAAAATAATAATCCCAACCCAAGGAAGTTAACCTTAAACATTAGAACAAAAATTTTGTTTTCTTCCAAGAAAAGCCCCATAATTATGTGTTGATACGTTGAGCACAAAAGAAAGGTTTATTAATATCTTGTTAAGAGATATTGAGCATATATGTAAATTTAATGAGAGTTTGTTTATCTAGATAGATTAATGGAAGTTAAATGATGAATACCTTGCTTTGTGGAATTTGCAAATTGTTTTTCTATTTTAACGCTTTGATTACTAGGGACTAGTAATAAGCTGGTTGGGGGGGTGTGATTAGTACTTAAAAATGCATTTTTATCAAGGTTTTATATCATTATTTTGCACTTGAAGTATCAATAACTCCTTAACTAAAGCATGTTTTATAATAAGATATCTAATAATATAAGATACCTTTAATTTGGGGTAAATGTTCATTTTAAATGCAGGCCTATCACATAAATGAAAGGATTGATTGATGACTTTAAGAACTTAAATTGCAAGGGCAAAAAGATGACCAAAATTAGAAAAGAGATGTCGGTGCAATCCAAACCGGAATATTGTTCAGTAATTGGGTCATATCTAGAGCTATATATCTTAGATTTAAGTCTACTTTATATGGATGGAAAGGTAAGGCATAGGCCTACAACTTTCATATGGAGCCCAATATCTAAAAATGCCATTTTCAAGTCCAAATTGTAGCAACAACAAAGAAGCCCGAATCTGTCCTCTTGCCCGAGCACTGTTTAGTGTTTTGGCCATATCTGGAGTTCTAGAAGTCCAAATGAGCTGAATTTGTTACACAAGAAATCTGAGACAATTACCTATAACTTTCATGTTTTTTAGTGGCTCCAATTTTCACGTTATGAATGACGTTTTGGACAGACAAGAGAAGATAAGGATTGTCACCAAGTCAAGAGTTGGCCACCCACTCATCAATTAGTCATCAAATCAATAGTTCCCAATTTTGGCCTATAAAAGGAGGCATTTGCCATGCATTTAGGCATCTTGGTCTTCAGATCAAGATCATGCTCTTCCTTTCTCTTTTTGTATTTTTTTTGTAATGTTTATGTTTGCTTTCATTAATATCAAGTTTATGCCTTTCATTTCCTTTCCTTTAGTTAGTTAACTTTTATCTTATTTATGTTCTTATTTTGTTTATTTATTTTTCATTCTTTCATTATGTTTAGCTAAGTTTATTATGTCAAGGTGAAAAGGTTACACTAATGGTGTAAGAATAAGTATATTGTGAACTTAATATGGACTTTAATGTTTGATACTAACATATTTTGTATTTATTATCTTATTCACTCTTTAATACTTTGCTTGTTAAATGACTAATCTTGATTTATGTTGTATAACACTTGTACTATACTTGTTTGACATACCATTAGTGGAACCTCTAACCTCTAACCTTGACATTTGTTATTATTATTGTTTAATCCTTACATTAATTTTTCATCTCCAAGTTCTCATCATCATCTTCTTCTTCTCTTTCTTTATTATTATTATTATTATTATTATTATTATTATTGTCATTGTTGTTATTATTGTTATTACTACTATTATTGTTGTTGTTATTATTATTATTGTTGCTATACTATTGTCGTTTATAATTTGTACAATTAACCTCCCCGTGGTTCGACCCCGGTCTTGCCGAGTTATTTATTACTTCGACACTCCAGCACTTGGGAGAAGACATCAATCTTTTAGTCGTGTCACCTTTCATTTCCTTTCATTTACTTAGTTAACTTTTATCTTATTTATGTTCTTATTTTGTTTATTTATTTTTCTTTCTTAGTTAAATTCATTATGTCAAGGTGAAAAGGTTACATTAATGGTTTAAGAATAAGTATACTGTAAACTTAATATGGACTTTAATGTTTGATACTAACATGTTTTGTATTTGTTATCTTGTTCACTCTTTTAATAATTCGCTTGTTAAATGACTAATCTTGATTTATGTTCTATAACACTTGGTACAACAAATATTTGGCTCTCTCATAGCCCATATTGTATGGTATAACCGACATCCGATCTATGAAAAGAATTTGATTTGTTGTTAACCAAAGTTATAATTGATTAGTACTTAAAAGTGCATTTTTATCATGGTTTTATATCATCATTTTGGACTTGAAGTATCAATAACTCCTTAACTAAAATATGTTTTATAATAATATATCTAATAATATAAGTGATTGTGCATCAAAAGTGTCATTAAGTCTCTTATTTTACATATGTATTTATTGTTTTTATTTGGTTGTTTTTATAATAATTGATGTGTTTTTTAGTAATGAAGTTTGTTTTAATGTTTTGATAGGTTTTTGGAGCTTAAATGAATTAATTCAGAAAATTCAACGTCGGAATTCAGAACAAAGAATTGAAGAGACATTTAGTTGAAGATTGAAGCAAATCTTGGTTCAAATAAGTGCTCCAAATTTGTCCCAAAAATCAATTCTATTCCAATTCTAGAAAAGAATATCATATGATTTATTTCAAGCCCAAACTTGCCTTATGTTGTGTGCAAACTTCAACCATTAAACACTCAAGGTTTCAATGTCAATCTTAGCCCAAATAATAAGTACATTTGTATACTTATTTGATGCTCAAATTCAGCCCAAAATCAGCCCAAAATCAGCCCTAAATCAACCCCAAATCAACCTTCAAACTAACCCAAACACAATCCATGATCTTACATGTCCACACAACAAATAACAATTGATTTATTTTGGGTAATCCATTGATCCAAGAAGGCAAGCACATGGATGGAAAGCTGGAGGGGATATTTTAACATTATTTTGGGTCAAAAATAAGAAGGAGACACCTCATAAATGAGGAAGAAAAACGTGCACCAAAGTAGTTGTAAAGCTGTCTTGATTTGATTTTTCAGAACACCTATCGGTGTTTTGCCCATAACGTTTGACTCAGGTGTCCAAATGAGCTGTTCTTTAATGATCTGGAAAGGTGACAGAATTGCCTATAAATATGTCTCTAATAGACTTCTCCAAAAAAAGCTTCGAAGAGGGTCGAATTGCTGTCCAAAGTTAGAGTCAGATTTGTGTCCGAATTTTTTCTGAAATTGTATTGTGTTCTTCTTTATAGATTTCGGTTCTTTAGTTTGTAAAACTTATTTTTTCAGTTGGATTCAAGTTCTTTCATGTTTATTGAAGTGTTCTTATATATAATCATGGTTGGCTAAACTCTTTCTTGGATCCAAATCAAGGATAATGGTGATTAAGGTGAGTTCTTTAGGATA
This sequence comes from Populus euphratica, assembly GCF_000495115.2. Lineage (NCBI taxonomy): Eukaryota > Viridiplantae > Streptophyta > Magnoliopsida > Malpighiales > Salicaceae > Populus > Populus euphratica. The sequence goes on from NW_011500899.1 coordinate 71,493, forward strand.
TGAATGAATCTTAATGTTTATCTTCTTATTTTCTTCATGAATGATTTATTATTGTAAAGAAATTTTAGAAATCATTTAGGTAATGTTATAATCTTGAATTTTTATGCACAAACTTTAGTTTTGGTATAGAGATTGCTTGAGTCAATGTCTTACTTAATATGAAAGTACTTGTTCATTCTTAAGCAATAATCAATCTTCATCTTTCTAATCTTCATTGTAATATCTTCAGATCTAATATAACCATTGTTGAGATTCGGTTGAGTTATCTTATATATGTTGAAGAAATCACCAATACATCACCATTAAAAATTGATTTGGACCAAGACTTACTTTTCTTGTCATTTAAAATCTATTTACATTTTTTTTTATCTTTGAAAACAAATCCATCAATTATTTCGAACCAAGTTATTGTTAATTTAATTTCTCTTGAGTTTTTTTTTGTTACTTAGCTTAATTTCCAGATCTAGCTCTCTGTGGATATGACCTCGATCTTACCGAGTTAATTGCTACATCGCACACTCGTGCACTTGCGAGTTAAAACAAGCCGATCATAAAAAGCGACCAAGCAATAAGATACCTATAATTTGTGGTAAATGTCTATTTTTAATGCAGTTCTATCACATAAATGAAAGGATTGATTGATGACTTGAAGAACTTAAATTGCATGGATAAAGAGATGGTCAAACTTAGAGAAGAGATGTCGGTGCAATCCAAACCGGAACACTGTTCGGTAATTGGGTTATATCTGGAGCTACAGATCTCAGATTTAGGTCCAATTTATATGGATGGAAAGGTAAGACATAGGCCTACAACTTTCATATGGAGCCCAAGATCTAAAAAGGCCATTATCAAGTCCAAATTGTAGCAACAACAAAGAAGCCCGAATCTGTCTTCCAGCCCGAGCACTGTTCGGTATTTTGGCCATATCTGGAGTTCTAGAAGTCCAAATGAGCTGAATTTTTTACACAAGAAAGCTGAGACAATTGCCTACAACTTTCATGTTTGCAACTGGCTCCAGTTTTGACGTTATCAATGACGTTTTGGGCAGACAAGAGAAGATAAGGATTGTCACCGAGTCAAAAGTTGGCCACCCACTTATCAATGAGTCATCAAATCAATAGTTCCCAATTTTGGCCTATAAAAGGAGGCATTTGCCATGCATTTAGGCATCTTGGTTTCCAGATCAAGATCATGCTCTTCCTTTCTCTCTTTGTATTTTTTGTAATGTTTATGCTTTACTTTTATTAATATCAAGTTTATGCCTTTCATTTCCTTTCCTTTACTTAGTTAACTTTTATGTTCTTATTTTGTTTATCTATTTTGCTTTCTTTAATTATGTCTAGCTAAGTTAGTTATGTCAAGGTGAAAAGGTTACACTAATGGTGTAAGAATAAGTATAATGTAAACTTACTATGGACTTTAATGTTTGATACTAACATGTTTTTTATTTGTTATCTTGTTCACTCTTTAATACTTTGCTCGTTAAATGACTAATCTTGATTTATGTTGTATAACACTTGGTACAACACATGCTTGGCACTTTCATAGCCCATAATGTATGGCATAACCGACACCTGAGCTATGAAAGGAACTTGATTTGTTGTTAACATAAGTTATAATCATGAATGCTTGACGAGATTTACACGTATTAGCTTTAATTGAATAAGATGACTAATGTAATCATGTTAACAATATATAATCTGATTGGAACCTCCTTTGTGTGTGGTTTCCAATTCAATAATAAGAGTTTATACTATACTTGTTTGATATACCATTAGTGGAACCTCTAACCTTGACATTTGTTATTATTATTGTTTAATCCTTACAATAATTTTCCATCTCCAAGTTCTCATCATCTTCTTCTTCTTCTATTTCTTTATTATTATTATTATTATTATTATTATTATTATTATTATTATTATTATTATTATTATTATTATTGTTATTACAATTATTATTGTTGTTGTTATTGTTACTATTGTTGTTGTTTATAATTGTTGTTTATAATTTGTACAATTAACCTCCCTGTGGTTCGACCCCGGTCTTGCCGGGTTATTTATTACTTCGACACTCCTGCACTTGGGAGAAGACATCAACCTTTTAGTCGTGTCAAGTTTTTGGCGCCGTTGCCGGGGAGGTAAGTTCTTGTATAAATTATAGTATTTATTTTATTTTCTCTTTTCACTTTTCTTGTATATAACTTTGTTTCTTTTCTTTTATTTCTTTTTATTTTATTTTCTCTTTTCACTTTTCTTGTATATAACTTTGTTTCTTTTCTTTTATTTCTTTTTATTTTATTTTCTTCCTCCTTCTTTTGCTTTCTTCTTCTTTTTTATTTTATTCTTACACGTGCATGAGAGTGTGGTCACGTACATCAAGTGGTAGACTTTGTAGGGTATCCTCATCATTTTCAGAAAATATGGCCGAAGAAGATAATCAATCACTTCATAATGAAAATAATGATAATAACTGTGCTAGAACACTTAGAGACCACATGAATCCCACAAGAACAAGTGCACCATCATGCATAGTTTTCCCTCCTGATGCATCTCATTTTAATTTTAAACCAGGCATTATTCAACTTTTACCTTTTTTTCATGGTTTAGAATTGGAAAATCCATACTTGCATTTAAGGGAATTTGAAGAGGTCTGCAACACATATAATAACTTAAATTGTAGCATGAACACCATCAGATTAAAGCTTTTTCCTTTTTCATTAAAAGATAAAGCTAAAACATGGCTACAAAATTTAAGACCAGGATCCCTTCGTGCTTGGGATGAAATGCAACAACAATTTTTAAAGAAGTTTTTCCCATCTCATAGAACAAACTCTTTCAAAAGACAAATCACCACTTTCACTCAAAACCCAGGAGAAACATTTTACAAATGTTGGGATAGGTATCGAGACTTGCTTAATACTTGCCCCAATCATGGTTTTGAAACATGGAGATTGGTTTCACATTTCTATGAAGGGTTAACACCTAAAGATAGGCAAATGGTTGAATTGATGTGCAATGGAACTTTTGAAGATAAAGACCCTGATGAAACAATGGAGTACTTAGACTTGGGACACCGCGGGTACTTGTGAGGCACCGAGTAAAACTCAACCTCACACATCTAGTGGAGGCATGTACAACCTTAGGGAAGATCATGACCTTCAAGCCAAGTTTGCATCTTTAGCTAGAAAAGTCGAGGCACTAGAATTGAAAAAGAAAAGTCGAGGCACTAGAATTAAAAAAGAGTGGTCAATTAAAATCTGTTGAAAACATTGTGTGTCAAATCTGTGAAACAAATGAACACTCAACCAATGATTGTCCAACCTTGCCTTCTTTTAAGGAATGTCTCCATGAACAAGCTCATGCTTTAAACAGTTTTCAAAGGGCCAACCACAACCCATACTCCCAAACATACAACCCTGGTTGGAGGAATCACCCAAATTTCAGTTGGAAGAGTTAGAACAACAATGCACAAACTTCACAACCACCGTTTCAAGCACACCATAATTTCCAAAATTCTCATGGATATGCACCTTCTTATGCTCCACCTTCTAGAAGATATCTTGAGGAAACATTGCATGCATTCATTGAAAAGCAAGAGACAATTAATACTCAACTTGCTCAAAATATGACAGATTTTAAAGATACTCTTGCAAAATTAACATTTGCTCTCAGTGTCCAAGAGAAAGGTAAGTTTCCATCTCAACCACAACAAAATCCCAAGGGGCAATACAATGCAAATGCAAGTAGTTCCGGAAGCCAACACATGGATCAAGTCAAATCAGTCACTACTCTGCGCAGTGGTAATCAGTCACTACTCTGCGTAGTGGTAAGGTTATTGAAAAACCCTCTCTTGAACCTTATGAGAAAGATGATGAGTCAATCTCTGAGGGTAAGGAAGGGGATGATGAGTCAATCTCCGAGGGTAAGGAAGGGGTTGAATTTGAAAATTGCAAAGAAAAGACTGATTCTCTGCCAGCACTTCCATTTCCTCAAGCCATGACCAAACAAAGGAAAGTCAATCACAATTCTGAAATTTATGAAATTTTCAAACAGGTAAGGATCAATATACCTTTGCTGGATGCTATTAAATAGGTTCCTTCCTATGCTAAATTTTTGAAAGATCTCTGCACTGTGAAGAGGAAACTGAATGTGAAAAAGAAAGCCTTTCTAGCCGAACAAGTAAGTGCTATTCTTCAAACCAATAATGCTTTGAAATATAAAGACCCTGGTTGTCCTACAATTTCTTGCTTTATTGGAGAGCATAAAATTGAAAGAGCCTTCCTTGATCTTGGTGCTAGTGTGAATTTACTTCCATATTCAGTTTATCAGAGTCTCAATCTAGGTGAGTTAAAACCAACTTCTATATCTCTTTTACTTGCCGATAGATCTGTAAAAGTGCCTAGAGGAATAATTGAAGACGTGTTAGTACAAGTCGATAAATTCATTTATCCTGTGGATTTTATTGTCTTGGACACAGAACCTGTTGAAGCATGTAATTCATTTCCTGTTATTTTAGGACGTCCCTTTCTTGCAACTTCTAACGCATTGATTAATTGTAGGAATGGACTGATGAAGCTATCATTTGGAAACATGACATTGGAGATGAATATTTTCAACATTTGCAAGCAACCTGGAGATGATAATGATTTACAAGAAGTAGATCATATTGATGAATTAGTTTATGATCAACTTGAATCTACTTTAAGTAAAAATGAATTGGATGAAACTGAAGATTTGCAAATGGTTTATTCTGAGGAAGAAATCACGAATGAAACAAGCACCGAAAATGTTGATGCGAATCTTTTGTCAACAGTGACAACAGATTCGACATCTGACATCACACCAATCGATGATTACTTTCCTAACAAATCCTTACTTTCTCTTAGTTCAATGCCTTGGTATGATAAAAATATTAATTTTCTTGCTTTAGGAGATTTGCTAGCTGATTGGAGTACCAAGACAAAGAAAAGTTTTTGAACGAAGTGAAGAGCTTTTATTGTGATGACCCTAACTTAGTCAAATATTGTCCTGATCAAATATTTCAAAGATTCATTCCCGACAATGAGGTAAGTAGTGTCATTAAACTTTGTCATTCTGAAGCATGTGGAAGTTATTTCTCGTCAAAAAAGACAGCTACAAAAATCTTTCAAAATGGATTTTATTGGCCCACCATGTTCAAAGACACACATGCATTCTGCAAAACTTGTGAAAATTGTCAAAAAATTGACACTAGTCAAAAAGTTTTGTTTTATGATTCTCAACTCTATGCATTCCCTAAAGAGCTAAGATTAAGATGGACCAATCCTTATGGGCCTATGATATTGAGAATTCAATGAATGACAATGATTTTAAGGAAAATAGACATCGTTTGAAAGCTTACTTTGATAATTTTCCTACTGAAAATGAATCAACTGGTTTGAATGAACTTGTAGATAAAGGTTGATTATTTTGTTTTTCTTACATTGTTTTTGTGTTTCTTTTTGAGTGATTTTTTTGCAAGTTTCTCTCACCCCGGTCAAATGGCGGATAATGGTACTCCATGACTTAAGTCGATTATTTCAGTTTCCCATAATTACTGATATCTGTGTATATATCTATGCAATTCTTTGAATCTCTCTTCCAATTCTCATTTGAAAATGGACACTAATCTTGAAAAATTGAAAAAGAATTTTCCCGCTCTACCTCAGAATGCGATTACAAAAATTTACCGTGCTAGATGTGCAAGATTGAGATTATTAATGAATCATGGAATTCCTGAAGATATTCGCTGGTTGATTGAAGCAAATGAATCATGGAATTCCTGAAGATATTCGTTGGTTGATTGAAGCAAAGGTCCGATTATCAGGTGAGTCCTCTAACTTCTTCATTTCACACATGCCTGGAACAGGTAAAAGCACTTTTGCAAAGAAGCGTCGTGCAAAACGACTGGCACGTCGTGCAAAACGACTAGAAGTCTGTCATCGATGTGCTAGATGGACTTGTAATACACAATGTCGTTTTTTAGGAATGGTATCTATAAACCGTGAAGATAAAATACAATTCATTAAGGATGGCCTGAGTAAGGAGTCTTTAGCTAATCTTCTATTGACTCTTGAGACGCA
>NW_011500897.1:0-1328 GCF_000495115.2 Populus euphratica
TCTGCAAAAAAATACATGTCATTATACTTTTTAGTATTTTAAATTTCTTTTATTCTGACTTTAATCCCCTTGGTATTTACTGACAAACTATTTTTGTCAGTAAAAACCTATGAATTTAGAGATGGAATAAAATTGGTCAGTAAATATCACTCCAAAATACCGACAGAAGTTTTCTATTAGTGATTTCATTTATATTTGTAGATTTTCTAGTAGTGTATAGGATATCTAATGGTTTGAAATTATCACAATCTTATTATGTTTAAAATTTATAAAAAAAAATCTAAATATATAAATAATATTGTTAAAATACATTACTAGAAGCTTAATTTATGTTATGAACTACATAAGACTAGTTATCATATACTCAGTTAGCAAGCTAAGTAGATTTATCGATAATTAAGTTTTGGATCATTGAAAAGAAATAAATAGGATATCTTAATACTTGAGATACACTTTGACTATAGGTTACACTATATTGGGTACTTAACAATACTTGAGAGATATAAAAATAGAAATTAAATATCTTATGCTAAGAATTTGAAATCTATAAGTGGATATGTTTTTAAATTTGGTAAAGTCCTAGATTAAATGTCATCCAAGAAAATGTGTATTAGAAAACTCATGATGAAATCAAAGTTTATTGATCTAGATAGAGCTAGAAAAGAAGTCATGTGATATTCCATGCTAGCCAAAACCAATACTAATAATTTGCATCTATTGCAAAATCAAGTATATAAGTGAAAGGACAGAAAATAACATGTATAATGATAAGTTGATTAGTACTTAAAAGTGCATTTTTATCAAGGTTTTATATCATCATTTTGCACTTGAAGTATCAATAACTCCTTAACTAAAGCATGTTTTATAATAACGTATCTAATAATATAAGATACTTTTAATTTGTAGTAAATATTCATTTTAAATACAGGCCTATCATATAACTGAAAGGATTGATTGATAAATTTAAGAACTGAAATTGAAAGGACAAAGAGATGGCCAAACTTAAAAAAGAGATGTCGGTGCAGTCTAAACCGGAACATTGTTCGGTAATTGGGTCATATCTGGAGCTGTAGATCTCATATTTAGGTCTAATTTATATGGATAGAAAGGTAAGACATAGGCCTACAACTTTCATATGGAGCCCAAGACTTAAAAAGGTCATTCTCAAGTCCAAATTGTAGCAACAACAAAAAAGTCTGAATCTGTCTTCCAGCCCGAGCACTGTTTAGTGTTTGGCCTATATCTGGAGTTCTAAAAGTTCAAATGAGCTGAATTTTTTACACAAGAAATATGAGACAATTTTATAAAACTTGCATGTTCCAACTGGC
>NW_011500897.1:1816-23360 GCF_000495115.2 Populus euphratica
TATTATTATTATTTTTGTTGTTATTGTTACTATTGTTGTTGTTTATAATTGTTGTTTATAATTTGTACAATTAACCTTCCTGTAGTTCGACCTCGGTCTTGCCGAGTTATTTATTATTTCGACTCTCCTGCACTTGGAAGAAGACATCAATCTTTTAGTCGTGTCATAAGTCTAGACATGTAAATTAAAGATATAATCCCAATAAACAATAGATCTTGAGTGAAATTATTTTCATTGATTATGTAATAGTTAAACAAAAATATTATAAATTCGCTTACCAAATGTTTAACAAAAGAGCTCAAATATAGTTCATTATAGAGAATAAGCTTGAAGCATTTAAAGATGAAAGAATGTCGTGATGATAAACTTATCTAATTGACTATAGATTTTAAGATCTAGATTTAAAGAGAAAACTAAGTCATATGTCACTCTTGATAGCAATAAAAAATAATAATTTCCTATATTTTTTATGATGAAAAAAGATTGGTTATAGTATGACAATGATGAATTGTGCTCTAAATAATTCATATATCTTGGTTTACCTTATGGAATATTGTACAATAATCTTGTTAAGAGATCACCCATATAAAGAAAAAATATAATTGTTTTTATGATAATTTCTAATGCTAAATTCTTTAATTACTTGTGAAATCAGAAAATATTCAAAACCAAAATAAATATAATTATGAGAACTAAAATAAATTCATAAAAGGAACTATGCGGTTACTATTATTTTTATTTATATAAAAGGTTGAATAATTCAAAAGATCATCTTAATACTATGAATTGTCGTTTCTTTTTTCCATTACAATTTTATATGTGAGTGGGTCAATTTTATTCTTGTAGAGAATTAATGGAAAAAAACAAAAAGTTTTTATACAAGGTTACTGGTTGTATTTAAAGCTTAATCCATCTATTTGTTTTTTTAGGGTTAAAAACTTACTTGAAAAATATCCTCCAAAGTTAGCACCATAACATGTAACATTAGAGTGTTTAAAATGAATAAAAAAATTGAGCTTTAAAAACATTCAATTTAGTTGGAAAAAAAAAATGAAGAAGCCAAAACCCAACCATAAAGCATTGTCTCACACTAATAAAATTTTATTTTCTTTTTCTCTTTTAAAGCCTATATGTCAAAGCTTTTGCTGATTTACTCAAAATTAAAAAAAAAATATTATTTTTAAATTACTTTCCTTAACTTCTGATTTTTATGATTATTTCAATTTTTATCTAGAGAGAAAGAGAGTTGGATTTTTTATAATTATTTTTTTAAGTTTGCTCACTTTTAGTGTTGAAATTACATCAACACTAAATAATACTACGATTGTGTTGACTTGTGAGTTTCCAGTTTGCATTATATATATAGTAAAACTCTTGTGTAATCACCGTTGTATCATTTAATCTACACCTTAACAAGGAAGTATGATTTCGGCCTTGCTTCAAAACCATGGCATGGATTTTAAAAAGCTTGCCAACTGTGGTATTTATTATTGGAAGATGCGTCCTTTTCCTTCTCAGAGGGCATTGGCGTCGAAAATTAGCTCGGAAAGAGCTTCTTCTAGATCTGAAAATGTTTATTTTTCCAATCATAAACTCTTGTCTTATATAATTCGTTTATATTTTTTTTTAATATTTTTTGTTAGCACGCTAGTTTAATTCTTTCTTATATGTCTATGTTATTCTGTATAGCTTGTAATTTCATGTTTATTTTATTTTAAAAAATGAAGTTTATTTATCTTTGAAAAGCGTTAATTTAATCCACAAAAGAAAATAATCTCCTCCATTTTCAATTTAAATAAATTAAATAATAATCAGTGAATCAATAATAATTGAGAAGGGCTCCTATGATAGAGTCTTCAAAGTATTTTAACCGTCTCTTTTATCGCAGGAATCATTACAGAGAGGAGAGGATATTTGTACTGGTTCCGGCAGCAAACTGAGTGGTTGTAAGGCCTCCCCAATTAAATGCTATCTTTATAAAATGGAACTACCACCTTTTCTTTTATTCATTTCTGACTCCGTTTTCGTACAAGCGATGATTTCTTTCCCTAATTACTCGAGATTAATAAGGATTTTGTCTGAGCACTCATAGAACGAGTATTTGTCATTCTTTGTTCATATATCATACACGTAAGGAAACTGTTTATATATATATATATATATTATGTTATAAAAAATGGCAAATAATTAACTTAAAACATAAAAGAGTAAATAGCTGTTAAATATTCTTATGTGCATTTTCATGCATCTAGCAAGACTGCACGTTGTAGCTGATGATCACGCGCACGTGCATTTACTGTAGCATAGGACTCCGACACTCGGCGGGAGGCTGAAAGAATGGTACATAACGCAATTTCCATGAAATCCAAGCCTATTTGCATATTATTGGTTGATGGTTGCCGGCTCACTGAAGGGGTCGGCAGGATACACGTGTCGAAATCGCGCTTGTCTGTACCCTCCATAAATAACCCTCATCCCCTTCAAATCGAGCAGTCTATAATTAGGGTTGTTTATTAGAAATAATAAAAAATTCAGAAATAGCTAAGTGTATTTTTATTCGTGTGTAAAAACCGATCAGAGGAGAGACGATTTAGTTACCGGCGGTCTCTGATTCGCTTGGTGCAGGTCGGGAACTGATTCGGCGAGTTGATTGCCAGATGGCTCGACATGACTGGTTTTTATGGAAAAAGAAAAGGAAGGAAACAGGAAAAAATAAAGAATAGCGAATTGGATCCCGCCTTGCATCAACTGAATCGGAGGCCGCGGTGAAGCAGAAGCCGCCGCCAAAGAAGCTGGATCTCTAAAGCGTGTTTTTATTTTTCAATCGGATCTCAGGTCTTATCTTATTATTTTTTATTTCTATAAATCTTGAATTCATTTCTTATACCTACAGAAAATAAACAACTATAGATCTTGCGTTTCTTTTGGTTGAATCAAATCAAATTGAATAAGTGTTTCTTTTAGCCTTTTAATTCTCAATATAATTTACGAATTTAGGCTAGAAAACTCTTTTCATTATTTTTTTTATTTTATTTTTGAAAAGCCAAAGCTTTGCTTAAAGCTACTAAGCTGTGAAATCTGGTTAGGAAGTTAATATTATCTATTCTGTGAGCTGCTGGGGTTTGATTGTATTCTAGCGATTGCTATGTGCGGTGTGATTCTCAAAATTCGTGGACGGATGGGAAACTGGGCTGACCAACCGCTTCCATACCTGATGCTTTCAATTCGAGCTGCTTAGTTTTTCTTTGATATACCAACCCATTCAAATCCTAGCATGGGTGGGTAAATACACGTTTTCAAACGATGCTAGTTTGTAATTTTTAGATCTAATAGATGTGGGTACAAAAAAGGAGTTTATGGCAATTTGAAAACAATGTAGAAATATTGAGTTTGAGAGATGCAATCGTTTTTAATCTTTAATCTTTTGGTTGCTAAGGTCTGAGGATGAGCCAAACAATGTTTCCGATTTTTCTTTATTGGAAATCTGCTGACTAAACAAGAATGTAATAGATTTCAGTGTTTTATTCTGAGGATCACACTCTTGAGATAGTGATCTAAATGCTGAACCCCATATTGAATAAGTCCTTGAAATTAAACACCTGCAAGGACTTTGTGCTTTCTAGCTAGACCATAAAGTTTTTACCCTTACTAATATGTGGCGTATGCAAGTATATGGAAAATGCTAAAAGGGTGGTGGTTAGGTGTCTGGGAGAGAGGCTGAGGAGAAAGGTTGCCAGTAAACACCTTACTCACACTCCACTGTCACTCCACTTTGCCGTTCTTGTCTCTGTGTGTGCCTGCTTCAGTATCTTTAAGAATTTATTTGGGACCCACCTCCCAATAATTCCCATTTAGAAAAGTGTAGCTTTATATTGAAACCAAGCTTCAATCGCCTCTTCTGGAAATGTCCCTTTTGCTCCAAAATTTTCCAGGGAATAAATGCTGAAGGCACCTATTGGAGAAAGCCTTTATTCCCACTTGTTTAAAACCTTGCTTGAATCATCAAAATTCCTTTATCGTTTCAATTAGTCGTTCACCATTTTAGTTTGAGGACACAATGTAGTGAAAAGCTCAAGGAAATGATATTGCACTTGTATTATGGATCTGTTCATTATTTATATTTGCTATTTCTTGTGTGCAGTTTTTGAGAACATGATATTCAGTTGTATTACTTTGATAATGGTTCTGTGAAAGGTGTAATTCGGATAGTATTGCTTGCTATCAACTGGTAGGGAAGGATTGTGAGTGGCGGTGGACTACAATTTGTGAAGTTATCTCTATGTGACTGATGTTGGTGAATACTGGAATGCCAGCAGCTTCTTACCCTGTTTTCAAATGCTAATATGTATCTGAACTTTCAGCATTCAGTGTAACATGTAATCTGCCCTCAAGGGAGTTCTTTGGTTGTGAAGTGAGAAACTTAACAATTACATGTCTGAATTGTTTTTCCGCATCTCGGAGAACTTCTTGTGCCCCGCTTCGCAAGGGCATTTTGTGTAGTTGAGAGAGATTTGCTATATTTTAATTGTTTTCTTACTTAGTTCCATGATATTTGTCTTGTCAAATTTAAAGGTGATGCAGCTGGACTTCACATCAATGTTGTTAAAATCTTCAATTAACTCGTAAGAATAATTCTTACGTTAACATGTATCTAATAAGTAAAATTGATGTAAAAAGTTAAAAATTCAGTAAAATTTGATTAAACTCAGTAAAATTAGTAAATTTAGATTAATTTTACGAGTTTTAAAGAAGTGTAAAATTGGGTAATTTAAAATAATTTGTATGTTGGCTAATTTTTAGGATACCTGTAATGTTAATACTAAGAACTTTAAAATTTAATTTGAAGGGTGAAAACTATTTTGAAATAGAAATCTCTTTTTTCCCAAAAAATAGAAGAGATAACGAAAAGAAAAGAAAAAACACTTTTGAATTTTAAGATAAAGAGCGAGATAGGATAACTGGTGGAAAAGGTAAAATAATAATAATCATACACTTGTATATATTGCAAGCAAAATTAAATAAAATTAAATATCTCTTAAACTCATGCATTAAATAATAATTAATTGTAAAGAAAAACAAAAAATGAATCTGAAATCTTTCTTCGTAACCTGAACGTAAATCTCTCAAATAAAGAAAAAAAAAAACCCAACAATAATAGTGCAACAATATGTTTGAGATGAAAAGATAGATGGGAGAAGGGATGATAATGAATTAGAGGAAAATTATCAGCGATTATCAAGGAAATCTTTGTGTTCACTATTCAGACAAATCAACACTGGTTGGATGCATGATTTGAAGAATATTAACATATCAATTTATAACAATCTCATCTCTATGATAGTTCTTCAATTTCTTATGTTTGTGTTTGGAAAAACGCCATTGCTCAATAAATTATGATTTGATGGTAAAGTTCATATATTTAAATTGATGAAGAAGCAACAGAGATATATTAAGTATGAAGCTAAAACTTGTGGCATTTTTACTATTCATTAAATTATTATTCACTTTCTCACATTTCATTATAGATAGTGAAAATTTTGAAAATTTTCAATTTGCTCCTTGAACTTTTTTTTTTGCACAATTGAGCCCTTTGGAGCTCAAATTAAAACTCAATTACATTTTTTTTTTGTGAGGATTGAATTGAAAGAAAGGAGACTAAAGTGATAAAGGCAGATAAAATTAGTGGTAAGTATTTAATTTGTTTAAAAATTTTATTTATGTCCCTCATCTTTTTAAGCAATTAGGTTATTTGGTCCCTATAATTTAAAAAAATATACATTTTTATACCAAATTTTATTTTTTTCCAGTCTTTCTGGATAGAAGAGAGAAAAGAGGTAGCTAAATTACAATTTAAAGAGAGAAAGTTATCATTTGAGAAGATTTAGGTCATTAATACATACAATTTTTGTATCAAAAAGTTTCATATAACGAGGGAGTTAAGATTTGGATTTTTTTTGTTTACCTTAAAAACACCTAAAAAACAAATCTAAGTTTGGAAATATTTTTTTTTTTATGGATGATTTTGGGTTTTTGGTTAGCTTGGAGGCCATGGTTTAATTTAACAAAGTTCATAGGACTTTCATAAGTGTTTTGAGTCAAAAACAAGTTAAAAATAAATTTTTAAATGAAAAAAATAATGAATCTCATTTTTCAGACCACCATAGTGGCTAAATTATAGGATCTCAGAAAAAATATATTGCAGCGGATGACATGTTGTCCGACTTTTTAACTTTAAAAAAATAAAAGCCCATTCGCAAGCCCTTTCTATTTGGTATAGGCACATGGCGTGTTCTCATTCATTTTTCATTTTTTTTTAAATTAATACCTATTTTCATTTTTTTAATAAATTAATACCCCTTTCTCTATGATTTGTTTTCTTATTTAATCATTTTTTTAATAAAAATTATTTTTTAACTTATTGGGTATATTTAATTCGGTGAGAAGTTAAAATGACTCATTTATAATTTTTTTAATATATTTTATTTGGATTAAATATTTTTTTATAATTGTTTGAATATGTGCAGTCATGAATAGTATTTTTTAATTTTTATTAAACAAACTTTATGTGGGTGTGATCTCTATTATAAATTGGTTTAAATATACAAATTTATTAAACACAACCAATTAAATAACTCTTGTTGTGAGGATAAATATCTTGATTTGTCTCTTAATTTTTTGACTTACATTTTTATTTATTGTTAATGATATTTTTTCATTTATTTACACAAATAGTTCATGATTTTATTTAATTAGATGTTACTTAAGTTTTTCAATTTACATTTATAAATTTTTTTAATGTAAAAAAAAAACACATTGAAAAATTCTACATGTTCAATTTTTTTAATCATGTATTGGTGTTTTCAATTTAATCCTTATTCTTATGAATTTTTTCATTAACCTTTTTATAAAAGTTTAATTGTTTTTAATTTTATTATTCAATTTGAGTTAATAGTATATTGTTTTTTCTTTAATTTTCATCCTCATTCATTTTGCTTTTGTTTTTCTTTTGTTAATGTTTTGGCTCTTCTTAGTTTCAATCTCAAAGTGAAAATTGATTATTGCCCTTTAATTTATTTTTTATTTCAATTTTAATCTTTATCTTTTTAATTGATATTTTTTTATTTTAATTTTTTTATTTCATACCTCAACATTTCATTTTCTAGAGATTGAATTTCATGATAATGTCATGTATGGTGCTTCAAGCTTGATAACCCGAGTCAAGGGTTGACATCTTTTTTTGTCTTATTTGCTTTTCTGATATCATCATTTAATAATATTTTTTTTAAATGACTTTGTGTTTTTTTTCAGTTTTTTTTCTTATTAAATTATCTTGATATCAGACCTAAAACACGAATTTGTCAGTCAACGCAGACTAACTTGCCCTTTAATGTCAAGATTATATTTCTAACATGTTGGCTTAGGCTAGCCTAACTTTTTTCTTTCCTTTTCTTTTTCTTTTTCTTTTTTATAGTTTTGATTTTTTTTAATTTAGAACTTTTTTATATTTTTAAAAATAATTGTATTTCACTAATTTTGTAATTATTATGCTCAATTTTACAATTATATATTTTTATTATATAATTAAAATAATTATTAAACTCAATGAAATTTATGATATGAATCGTTGGAGAACTTTGATCAATCCAAACTGTCATAATATTAATAATTTCTTTTAAAATATTTATTATCTTTAAGTTTTTATTAGTCATCAAGATTGCATTTAAATTTATAAAATTAATAAATTTTGATTGGGCTAGCTCCTACATGATTTAGTTGAAAGCTGCAAATAAATTGAGATTTTAAAATTGATTTATTAAATTAGATTTAATAATCTAATTAAAAAATTATTTTTACTTTTAATATTTGAAAAAATTAGTTGAACCAACTAATTATTGTTATATTATATAGCGTGTAGCATTGTAGACTAGAAGAAGTGAAGATGTGAACGTCTCTTCAAAAAAATTTATATCAATTATTATTGTTACATATCTAATTAAAAAGTTATTTTTACTTTTAATATTTAAAAAAATTAGTTGAACCAATAAACTAATTATTGTTATATTATATAGCGTGTAGCATTGTAGACTAGAAGAAGTGAAGATGTGAACGTCTCTTCAAAAAAATTTATATCAATTATTATCGTTACATATTCAATATTGTGAATGCTAGCAATGACAACCCTTAATTCCATTTAAGTATAAGATATAATAATAGAAACAAAATCCAATTTGAAACCCAAAATAAATTTACCTGTCGGGTTTGTCACATCTATCGCTTGGCTGTTTGATTGTCTTCAGATTATTTTTTTGGCTCCAGTTTGTTGTCTTCTTTGGACATTATTCTCATTCTCATTTGCCTGATTTGAGCGAGATGGCCAATTGGCAACGCAAAAAATGAATATATACCCTAAATGGAAACAGATGACACTTTGTTCCTCAATTACGTTTATGTATTTTTGTTGCGAGAAGGCAGTCTTGGCAGTTGACTCTGCTGTAAGATATTAAAATAGCAATGAGAAAGCTAAGATAAAGATCACCACGAAAAGAAAAGGTCAAGGGCATCTAGATCGCTAGCTAGACTACTGACCCATCCCCGTGACGCCAGATTGTATTCAACATATTCTCTAGTAGAAATTTTTTTAAAATCTGATGATTGATTTTATAAATTTAAAAATAATATGGATGATTGATATAATCTAATTAAAATATTTAAAAATATATATATTAGATTGGTATAGATTAATATGTTAAATATTTTGACAAATTTTTTTCTTTAATATTTATTTTAATTTTATTATTAAATATTAAATTAGTTGGAAATTGAGTTTTTTTTATTTAGTTTAAGTCTTGGATTTCACGATTTACAATTTGATCCTTCTTAAGTTTTTTTATCAAATTTAATTTTTATTTTTTTAATTGATATTTTTTTTACTTTGATAAATTTTTTAAATTGATATTTATTTTTCTATTTCATCATTCAATATTAAATTGATTGAGAACTAAGTTTTTAATTGAGCCGGGGTCTGAAATTTCACGGGTTGCGATTTTTTGAGACTAACCCAACTTTAGGAGATTCATTTGAGCTTGCTTAGTTTTTTTTTTTAATTTTTTTTTTAATTTTATCCTTTAATATTTATTCAATTAAAAATTAGAATATGTTATTTTTATTTATTTGCATTCTATAAATTGTTTTACTAGTTTTGAAAATAATTTGATTTATCTTAGTTCTTTTTATTCGTCGTTTTTTTTAATCTACTTTCTCTAATTTTTTAAATTGATTTTTATTTTATTTTATCCCTCAACATTAGATTGATTGAAAAATTTTTCCTTCTTTTTTAATTTAATCCTTCAAAGTTAGAGTTTTTTCAATATTGAATTTCATGATTTTTGTCAATTTCTTTTCTATTTGTTTATTTCAATCTCTTCATTTAGATTATGAATTTAACGGATTAATCTGAATTGACTTTTTTTAAAAAACATTTTATTTTAATATTTTTTTTATGTTTCATCTTTCAAGATTAAGTTGTTTTAAAATTAAAATTTGTAATATTTTTTGGTTTTCTTTCTATTAGGTTGTCTTATTGCATGATCCAAGTCGCTGAATTTGGTTAGCTTGTTTGGTTTGCTAGATGTTAATTGTTTTTTTAATTTATTTTTCATTCATATCATTCCTCTTATTTATTTCAATCCTTTGGTTTAACTTTTTTGTAATAATTAATCTTTTACATTGTTTATATAATTTCATAATATCTTAAATCTTAAAGATATTATTATAATCTAATAATAATAAGTTGTATTTGCAAGATATATTTATAATAAAAAAAATTAAATGTATCTAGCCATTAAATTTAACTTTCATAATAAAGAAAGGAAACATTTAAAATAAAAAAATAGCTGAGGTAAACTCTTTATGTGTGTGTATGTGGAAAATCAACTTTACATTTTATTCTTTAATTAACATTAACAATTTTTTCATAATTTATTACTTTATTTATTTTTAAATTCATTTTATTCAGTCAAGATATTATCTTTTCATTCTATAATTAAAATAACTATTTAATACTAGAAAACACATGCATAATATCAAATCCTTTTTTTGTTACATTTGAAATTAACTTGAAATGATAGCTAGAATATAGCATATATAAGTGTTTCATTGTAGAATTTAAGGAAATTCATTGTTAATTCAAATAATTTTTTCCTTTTTCTGGTCCCTTGTATTTTTATGCTTTAATCCCTAAATATTTTTTTTCTTATTATTTAGTCCTTTAACAACGCTTTGATTTGTAATTAATCTTGGATTACTTGTTTTTCATGCTTGCATATAGGAAACTCAAAATGTCAATGAAATGTTTCATCGCTCGTTTAATGCATGATTTGGTGAAAAAATAATAAACAATTTCATTTATTTTATACAATTAGAAGAATTTCAAGGATTGCATTTGAAGCTTAAAAAAAATATTGAGTTACATGTTTTTTCAAAATCAGGGATTCATTTGAATGATCAGGAGAGAGTTTATGTCCCATTTTAATTTTGGCCTCTTAGGTCTCTATTTTTTTTTCATCTTAATTTGATTCCTTAAAATTGTCTTTATTTAATATTTTACTTGGATATTTTGTTGGTTGCCTTGATGCAAGGATCTTGCAATTTCGAGAGAATTTTCTAGGTTTAGGTTAATACTTGGTTTTGCAAAATAAAATAAATCTTAGCTGATTTAAAATAATTAAAAGTTAAGGGAATAAAATTAAAACTAAAACAAATATGAAGATTATAGTAAATAGATAAATGAAATAAACAGGTATGTGTAATGCACGTGATAGCTAGTAGGAGATGCTTACCATGTTTAGATGTTCCATGTAGCATTTTTTAGCAGCCATAAACAAGCTTCCATGATGGAATTGGAAGCAGTGCATTGAGATCTTCCATTTAAGACGATGCGTGGTAACAATAATGTGGTGGTGGTTTGGCTCCAGAGAGTTTTTTTTCTTCACAGTTCTATTTGAGAGTCAAGCCTAATCTATGAAAATTTAAAGGTATCCTATTATTTATTTTAATCAAATTTGATTATTAAATTTTTTATTTTTGTTTATATAGTCTTGAGTTTTTTTTAATTGATTTTGTTTTCAATCTTGTTCTTCAATATTTTGTTTAATTTCATTTTGATATCAAATTTGGTCATGATTTTTTTGAATGGTATTTATTTTGTTTTGAATCCTTTTCTTAATTGATTTTTGTTTTCAATTTCATCTCTTAACATTTGATGTAATTTTATGTTTTATATTAAATTTAATCCTTGTTATTTTAGTTGTTATTTGATTTTTTTTCTTGAATTTTTTTCTTCAATATTTTTTTGATTTGGAAGTTGACTTCGGTTTTTTTTGTTGCTTTCTATAAAAAAAAACCCAACTTCATGACCTTGGTCACAAGTTCAAAGGGTTTTTTTTTTTATTGATTTTTTTGTTTTTCACCTTTTAATATTAGATTTGTTAGAAATTAAACATTGTGATTATGTTGACTTTCATATTTATGGTTATTCTGATCTCCTGTTGTTAGTTATAAGGTTAGCAGTTAGACTCATGGTAACTTAGATTTGTTTTCTATTTTTAAATGATTTTTAAAATTTTCTCTTTAACATTATGTTGGTTTGAGAATTGAAATTTTTATTTTTATTTAATTTGTTTTCTACGAGGTTATTTTGATCTTATAATCAGATAGCGAATATGAAAGGTTGACTCTCAAATTGAGTTTTTTTTTTTTTAAATTTCATTCTTTGACAATTCATTTACTAGGAATTTAACTTTAATTTTGTTTTCTCCTTTTGCTTTCTCTATAGTTATTCTATTTTCATTTATTTTTTTTTATTATCAAATAAGATCACAAAGACCTTTTAAAAATATTAGGAGGATATCTTTTCATGATATTGACAAAATATTTATTTTTTTTGCTGTTAATCATTGCAATTTTTTAGTCAATTTATTTACTATTATTAGTTTTTTTTTTAAATTATATTATTAAATTGAGTCAATCTAAATATTTTTTTTTGAAATCCTGTAATCACCTAAGTATTATTATTTTACATTAAGGAGATTTTAGTTCAGCATGCATTATAACACCAACAATTAATTTAGTCTAATTAAAAAAATATTAATTTAGTTTAAATTTTATAAATCTTAAAATCATTAATATTTTATATAATTATAAAATATTAATTTATTTTAAATTTTATATAATCATAAACTTTTAGAGCTGGTGAAAATAATTAAAATGCATTCAAATTAATAAAAGAAAAAAAAAAAGAACCAACACGTGATTGAGAGATACAGCTTCGAAGGTGTCTTAAATGTATAGTACATGCCTGCATAGGCAAGACAACAAAAAGTAAAGATTCTGTAGCTCAATATAAAATCTATAACCACCGTATGCTTTATATATATATATAATATCCACCGGCCTGACCTAGTTGCCGCATATATCTATCTATATATATCTAGAGAGAGAGCTACTAGTTATTCTCTCTACCACGGTTAAGATAATTGTTTTATAAATTAAAAAATAAATATATAATTTTTTTCAACATATTTTTTATCATAAAAAATATCCAAATAAAAATAAAAAACTTATTTATATATCTAATTAAATAAATAAAAATTATTTGTGATAATAAATGTAAAAAGAAGTCGTTAAGTAAAGACTAAATTTAAAAAAATTAAGAGATAAATATAAATTAAAATATTTGATTTTATAATACATCTCGTATATTTAGTTATTTTTAATAATTTTATTTCTTTTAATAAATATTTCATTTGATCAAGCGATTGTACATGCCAATAAAACATTAAAAAAATTGTTAATGATAACTAAAGACTAAACTCCATAATAAAGAGATGGATATAGATTAAAATATTTGATTTCACAATACGGATCATGTAACTGATAGGGTCTAATAATTTTAATTATTAAAACAAATTTTTATTTAATTAAATAATAATATAATTGGCGTGAGCTATGCCACGTGTCAAGGTAAAAAATTTCTGAACACTAAAAAAGAGGTTTATGCATCAATAACATGTTTCTTGATTAAAGAAATAGATTTTAACCATAAATTCAAAATCAATTTTATACTAGATGATATTTTTATCTAATATTGAGATAAAAACATATTGAATTTACCTGTGTCAACTACGTTGACTAGTGAAACCCACCGGTATAATCTTTCAAAAAACAAATCAAAACACTCAATCTCCAATTAACTCAATGTTAAAAAATAAAATTAAAAAAAAAAATTAATAAAAAAATTCAAGTATACTTGAATCTATCAACTAAACTTATGACAGAAGTCATATACATTATCAGACTTAATAATTTTTTCTTAAAAATTATTTTTTATTTAATTATATGACAATAATACACATCTTTTTTTATATGAAATATTTCTTTAAAAAACAATAATACACTCCCGTGAGATTGAGATAGTAAAACAAACAAATGGGATTAAATGGTGAAATTATATTTTTTTAATCTTAATTTAATTAAAAAAATAGATAATTAATTTATTTATTTTTAAATTAAGGGACAAAAATGCATGAAATAATAAGAAAAAAAATGCCAAACACTATGGCTTATCCTATAAAATTCACAATTTTTGGTCATGGACTTGTCCAAGTTTAATAATTTTTTTTAAAATTTATATTTAACTTAACTATAAAATAAAAGATTTTTTTTTAAAAAAAACCTAGCTACCAAGCTTATAGCTCATTAAATCTAGGCCTATGTTAAAAAAAGGTTTAGTTGTGTGAGTTTAGTCTTGATTTTAATTTTTTTTAAAGAGATGGACAACTTGTCATTTAATTTTTCTTTTTAAAAAAGAGTAGACAACATGTAAAGTAATCGACATGTTGTTTATTAGTCTAGATTCTAACTACCATTATAATAGCTAGAAAATCAAGGTAATGAATATTTTTGGCTTTAAATGTTGGTTTTTAAGCCATTTTAACTCTAAAATACTTTATCAACATCCTTAAAATATTTAGAAACTAATTCATTAATGAAAAATAATATAAAAAACATAAAATTAACTCTAGTTAAATTTATTTTTCTTTATTTAGATATTTTTTAAGGTAATATTAAGATTTTAAATAATTATTATTAAACTTTTCTTGTTGCATATAACATGTGGTCACTTAGAGCAATTATTCCTGTGGTATGAAATGGCATAAAGAATGAGTCTCTCTCGTAGATGTAATTCAATAATTTTTTTCTCTTGTATTGAAAATCATAATCAAGCTGCAAATAAATAAATGGAGGGACTAAATGGGCATAATTGAAGTTGGAGGAAAAATTGAAATTTTCATGAGAACTTTTAAACCAGCATTGATGACTTTTCTATGCTGATCTTTCTTCTCGTGAATTACTCTTTAATTTTGCCCTAAAAAGATGCAAAGGCTTCAAAAAAAAAATGATGGTCAAGATAAAAAAACAAGAAAAGAGAAAATTTGAATGGTAAATTGACAACGAGATGTAAAGGATCGAGTAGTGGCGTATAAACATCCAAGTTTGCTGATAAACCCTGGGGATAAGGTGGAGGGAGAACAAATTAGCAAAAGCAGAGGCTTCTAGGTAAGCCCCCTATGAGGACCACCGACAGGCATAGGAGCTTTTAATAACGACAAAGGATCTGCCTTTATACTTCGCCGACAGCTAGCAATGATGGACATGTGATATGAAGGCTTGCAATAATTCAAAAACGAAAGATGGGCAGACGCGGAGGGGAAAGAATCAAAACTAATGACTTCGAATCAAAACTAATGACTTCGATTATAGCATATAATCGTTCATGAAAAGAGACAATCGCCATCCATTGTTCGACAGCCATTTGGAAAGCTACCACAGAAATACCAGTAATTCTGTCAAATTAATGGTTTGGAATAAGAATTGTAGGAAGAGGGTGAAGACAAACTTTTGAGCCCTAGATTGAAAGAAGAGAATTTTGAAGAAAATTATAGTATATAAAAATTTTCAAATTTAAATTAAAATAAAATATAAACCAGAACACCCCCGCACCACGCAAACAAAGCTTTGATTCGTATTTGAAATTGTTTTCCTATCTAAAAGTTTTTTTTTTTTTTTTAAAAAAAAGCATGCAAGGGCCATAGCACTGCCGAAAACACAATTGCTTGCTTACAGCTGCCCGCATTATCTTTTACAGGTGGCAATGATTGTCACGAGGGGAAATTTCTGTGAATGACCCCAGCTCTCCTGTTCCTGCACATGTACAGTGACTGTGAGGGTACTTCTCTGCCCTTTATATATTGTCCCAAGTTTCTATCCTTCCCTATCTATATTTTCCCTGTTGTTTCAATATTGATTCTTTCTTTTAAATCACACTGTTTCTTACAGCAAGCAGCATGGATGGTTCAAGTTTAGGCAAGTGGCTGTGTCTTATTGTTTACACACTGACATTGCTCAAGACAGAAGGAGCTAGCATTCCTATGACTATTGTCCAGACTGCTGTTGCTAGAGGAGCTGGTGAGCAGCTGTTGCTTATTACCTGGTTTAATTTGTGCTAATAAATATACAGTATATGTTATTAATTCTTTCCTAATCCGTTGTCTCTGTGATATACCTTGCAGTTTGCTTAGATGGGAGTCCACCAGGATACCACTTTGAGAAAGGATCTGGTTCTGGGATTAACAATTGGTTGGTTCACATGGAGGTTAGTTCTTCTTGTCCTTGAGCTGCTTTCTTCCCAGCTATACCATGGAGTAATAACTGAATAAACTTGATTAAATATATTAGTCAGATGTTCAATAACGATAGTTGCATGGATTTGATCTGCTCTTAACATTTCTTCTGGTGTTCCGGGGGTCAGGGAGGAGGATGGTGTGAGAGTGTTGAGTCTTGTGTTTCTCGTAGGGACACTTACAAGGGTTCATCATTGAAAATGGAGAAGACAATGGGGTTCTCTGGAATACTAGGCAGCAAGCAAGCAGCTAATCCTGGTAGGATTAAACATTTACTGGTTTTAGGTTTTGTTATCGATTTGTTTAGGAGCCATTCTTTTCAAGGTGTTCGGTAGAGTAATGAAGTAATTGAGCTCTGTTTGAATGGTTCAGATTTTTATAACTGGAATAGAATCAAAATCAGATACTGTGATGGTTCATCATTTACTGGTGATGTGGAAGCTGTTGATCCGGTAAGCTTCTTGAAGTTTTGCTCGGAACTTGAACGATTTTCTTATAGTTTAAGAATTCTGAAGTTGCTGTATCTGTTTTGCTGGACCAGAAAACTAAGCTTTACTTCAGGGGAGAAAGGATTTGGCAGGCTGTCATTGATGATCTGTTGGCGAAAGGAATGAGAAATGCTCGGAATGTATGACTCCTTTTAATGACTGCTACAACTTATTTACCTTCATTTAATCTTTTAACCTTTTGGGACTTGTTAATGACAGGCTATTCTTTCTGGATGTTCTGCTGGTGGATTGGCTGCTATTTTGCACTGTGATAAATTCCAATCTCTCCTGCCTGCAAGTGCTAGAGTAAAATGTGTTTCTGATGCTGGTTATTTTATCCATGGGTAAGCTCATATACGAAGGACCGATCGAATCTATATCCCTTTGTTCAATTGCATAACTTTTCTAAATCATCACCATCACAATCATTGTTATCGTTATTTTCTTAACAGAACAGACATCTCTGGAGGGTCTCGAATTGAATCCTTCTTCGGTCAAGTTGTTAAAACCCATGTAATTCTCTATCTTTTTATAATTGTTCTTATCTGATTCCCAGTTTCTGACCTTTGTTATAATGTGATTGTACTTGAACTCGATTTCTTTGCCTTTCTTCTTGTTAACTTGTGAATTTGATTTACTAGAATTGCACTTTAGTCATTGCAACATCTTTTGATTCTTTTTCTCCATCTTTTCTGCAGGGATCAGCAAAGAATTTGCCTGCATCATGCACTTCAAAAACGAGACCAGAATTGGTAAGGAAGAGTATTCTGATATTGACTTAGTACTTCTCTTCATCATGTCTTCTTCGGCCTCACCAATACTTGTTTTTGCAGTGTTTCTTCCCACAATATGTGGCACAGACCATGCGAACGCCTCTTTTTATTATCAACTCAGCCTATGATTCCTGGCAGGTTAGCAAATTTCTGAGAAATGTTATCGACAACACTCTCTTATCGTTTAACTATCCTCTTCTTTTGTTAAGTCTTTCTCACAAGAACAGGAAAAAAAAATGGACAGAGTTGCAGCTTGATTTGTTTTGACTTTTTACATTTTTCCTTGTATTTTCTCTAATCTTCCATCCTTTTCATATTCATTCAGATAAAGAACATCCTTGCACCAACCGCTGTTGATTCCAAAAAAGAATGGAAGAACTGCAAGCTTGACTTGAAAAAGTGCTCGGCTACTCAACTCCAAACTGTGCAGAGTAATTTCCAAAACTTATGCTCCTTTATTAATGACCAAATTTGGGAGGTTTTAGGGAAGTTCTTTGTTCATGATGGGGAAGTGAAGTTCAGTTTATCAGCTTGGTGGCCAACAAAAAGTTTTATTTTTAGATTACAGGACACAATTCCTAAAAGCAGTGAATACTGGACTCGGCAGCTCTTCATCAAGAGGATTGTGGATAAATTCTTGCTACGCTCACTGCCAATCTGGGTCGGTATCTACGTGGTTAGCCGATAAATCCCCCGTAGTCGGCAATGCGGTAATGACAGTGTCATGACTTAAACTTCCTTCGCTGTTTTTCCACCCAATATTGATTACTACTGCATTTTTACTGATCCTTAGTGTGTGTATGAATGGCTTTTTTAACTGCAGAAAATCGGAAAGGCAGTTGGAGATTGGTTCTACGACCGAAGTGCCTTCGAAAAAATTGATTGCCCTTACCCTTGCAACCCTACTTGCGTCCGTATTGATTCCGAATCATGAGAGCAGTCACCTAGTCTAGATTTATTGTCATTAAGAAACATGCCAATCTCATGAGTTATAAGCCATACAACAAGCTGAGTAAGAGTACTTCTTTGAGTTCCGTCATTATTCATGTAATCATTATTATAAAGTGAAGTGACCGAGTTTGAAATAATAAAATAAAATTACTTGAGATTTAATTTAGTTTTTAGTCTTCAATAATTTTTTAAAAGTTAAGTTATTGTAAATTACAAAGCATTAAATTGTTTTCATTTTAATAGTAGTTTATATGAATTTT
Organism: Populus euphratica; assembly: GCF_000495115.2. Lineage (NCBI taxonomy): Eukaryota > Viridiplantae > Streptophyta > Magnoliopsida > Malpighiales > Salicaceae > Populus > Populus euphratica. The sequence continues at coordinate 20,029 of NW_011500897.1, forward strand.
TAATGAAATTTTTTTAAAATTTTTATTTAGAGGTATTTAGGGGAGGGATTGTTATTTTTAAGGTGTTAGCTTTTTATTTTGCAATTGATGTAGTTTTTTTTATTAAATAACTATCTAAAAATAAAAGATATAACTTGATATTGATTAAAAAGTTTGAAAATTATTATAGATTAGTAAAATATCGATTTATTTCTTGAATAATATTTATATATTAATTTAAAATAATTTTAAAAATTAATTCAATTAAATCTTTACTTGTTTAAAAATATAATTTATATGTTAATTATATTTTAACTTAATTAAATTATCATAGTTTAATTTTTAACAAATACTTCATGATCCATTATATTTTTTTTATAATTTGAATTAAATAAAATTAAATAAATAAAATAATTTGATTTGTTATTAATTCAATAATTGATTAATTTATATGTGAAGATCAGATTTATCGTTTAGTAATATGTCATGATCCTTTAAATATTAGAAAAGTTATTGGAATTTTGACAATAATTCAGTATAATTAATATTCTTTCATTAATGTTTCGATTTAGCATCAAAGGATAAGTATATCTATCATGTTAAATTATATTTATTCTATACATAATAATCATAGTTATTAATTGTTTGAGTTAGTAATTGATTGAATAATATTTGAAATTCTTTTCAAATTTTATTTTACATTGACTAAGGATTTTTTAGTTATTATTTAAGAATAAATAAAATATTTTTTTTTAATTTATCAATAAAGGTGATAATCTTTTTTTCATCACTTAAATACTTTAATATAATTCATGTTATACTTTATATTTGCTTATTTATTATCTCAATTAATATAACATGTAACAAGATCAAAGTATAATATTTTTTTATATATAAAATAACTTAGTCCTGTCAAGTCTAAGGATCACTTACACAATTATCATGTGAACTTTTCCATAGATATAAGTGATCATATGAAATTCTTATGAGGGTCAATTTAGCATATGTATCTTATGATAAACACTTATATATTAATTCTAAGTATCTTTTATACCTCAAGTTATGATAACAATTGTTTACTTTTATAAAAAAAAAGATATAATATATATCAATTTCTCATACTCCAATAAATGTTCAGCATTTAAGAAAGTATCAACAATGAATATTTTAGGAATAATGTTTTCATGCAATATAAATTCCATAATTATAATAACTTTATAATTTTCTTCGCGAATTATTTTTATCTTATGAGCTTTATCTTTACTCTAAATTCATAAATCAAATATTAGATTTATTAATCCAATATTATTGAATATTAAAGATAAGTTAAGTCTTTATTAATAATAAATATGTATCTACATGTGACACGATTAAAATATTAATGTCTTCTTCCAAAGTATAGGAGTGTTTAAGTAATAAATAACTTGGCAAGATAGGTTCGAACCACATGGAGGTTAATTATATAATAATAATGATGATGATGACGATGACGACGACTTTGAGATATAAGATTAATATGACGATTAAACAATGATAAAAAAAATATCAAGGTTAGGATTTATTAATAATATTTCAAACAAATATAGTATAAATTTTTTTTACTAGTTAACTAAAAACCATACACAAAGGAGGTTTCAATCGAATTATGAATTGTTAATATGATTATATTAGTTATCTTATTCGAATAATGTTAATACTTGTAAAGTATTAAAAGTGAACAAGACAACAAATACAAAATATGTTAGTATAAAAAATTAAAGTCCATGTTGAGTTTATATTGGGACAACAAATCAAGTTCCTTTCAGAGCATAAATGTTGATTACACAATATGATTAGGCTATAAAAATACCAAGTATTTGTTGTACTAAGGGTTATATAATATAAATTTAGATTAATCATTTAACAAGTAAAGTATTAAAAGTGAACAAGACAACAAATACAAAATATGTTAGTATAAAAAATTAAAGTCCATGTTGAGTTTATATTGGGTTATATAACATAAATCTAAATTAACCATTTAATAAATAAAGTATTAAGAGTGAATAAGATAACAAATACATAACATGTTAGTATCAAAAATTAAAGTCCATGTTAAGTTTATACTATACTTATTCTTACACAATTAGTGTACCTTTTTCATCTTGATATAATAAACTTAACTAAACATCTTGAAAAAGAGAAATATAAATAAACAAGATAATAACATAAATAAGATATAAGTTAACTACGTAAATGAAAGGAAATAAAAAACATAAATAAGAGATTAATGAAAGCAAAACTTAAACATTACAAAAATATAAAGAAAGAGAGTAAGAACATGATCTTGATCTGAAAACCAAGATTCCTAAATGTATGGAAAATACCTCTTTTTTTAGGCTAAAATTTGAAACTATTGATTTGTTGACTGATTGTTGAGTGGGGGACTACATCTTGACTTGGTAACAATCCTTATCTTCTTTTTTAAACAAAACATCATTGTCAACATCAGAATTTGAATATATTATCTTCATGAAAGTTTTAGGAAATTGTCCCAGCTTTCCAACAAAATATCGGTGAATTTGGACTTCTAGAACTTGAGATATGGGCTGAAAATTGAGTAGTGCCTGGGTTGTAGGACAGATTTGGACGTCTTCGTTGTTGCTATAATTTAAACTTGAAAACAACCTTTTTGTATCTTGGACTCTCATGAAAGTTTTAGGCCTATATGTTAGCTTCCCATCAACATAGAGCAGACTTAAATCTAAGTTCTATAGCTCCAGTTATAATCCAGTAACAGAATGATGTTCCAGTTTGAATTGAACCAGCATCTCTTTTCTAAACATAGCCCTCTCTTTGTCTTCTCAATTTCAATAGTTAAACTCATCAATTAAATCCTTAATTTATGTAATAGACTTGCATTTAAGATGAACATTTATAATAAATTAAAGGTATCTTATATTATTATATATGTTATTATAAAACATGTTTTAGCTATGGAGTTATTGATATTTCAAGTGTAAAATGATGATACAAAACTTTGATTAAAAATATACTTTTAAGTACTAATCAACATGAAAATAATAATGTCATTGGATCAGGGCATCCAATCATAGGCTAAAGGTATTCAGAGTTCTTCCCCGGAAAAGCAAAGTCTTTACTTTGACTTACCCAAATCAAGTCAAGGCGATGAAGCAGGCAAAATGCCCATTTTATTACTCATCTTATTACTTATTATAAGAGTTCTCTGACACGACAAAAAGATTAATGTCTTCTCTCAAGTGCAGGAGTGTCGAAATAATAAATAACCCGGCAAGACCAGGGTCGAACCATAGGGAGGTTAATTGTACAAATTATAAATAACAATAATACAACAA
>NW_011500897.1:28015-36493 GCF_000495115.2 Populus euphratica
TAGTAGTAGTAGTAGTAGTAGTAGTAGTAGTAGTAGTAGTAGTAGTAGTAGTAGTAGTAGTAGTAGTAGTAGTAGTAGTAGTAGTAGTAGTAGTAGTAGTAGTAGTAGTAGTAGTAGTAGTAGTAGTAGTAGTAGTAGTAGTAGTAGTACTAATAATAATAATAATAATAATAATAATAATAATAATAATAAAGAAAGAGAAGAAGAAGAAGATGATGATGATGAGAACTTGGAGATCAAATATTAATGTAAGGATTAAGCAATAATAATAACAAATGTCAAGGTTAGAGGTTCCACTAATGGTATATCAAACAAGTATAGTATAAACTCTTATTATTGAATTGGAAACCACACACAAAGGAGGTTCCAATCAGATTATATATTGTTAACATGATTACATTAGTCATCTTATTCAATTAATGCTAATACTTGTAAATCTCGTCAAGCATTCATGATTATAACTTATGTTAACAACAAATCAAGTTCCTTTCATAGCTCAGGTGTCGGTTATACCATACATTATGGGCTATGAAAGTGCCAAGCATTTGTTGTACCAAGTGTTATACAACATAAATCAAGATTAGTCATTTAACAAGCAAAGTATTAAAGAGTGAACAAGATAACAAATATAAAACATGTTAGTATCAAACATTAAGGTCCATATTAAGTTTACATTATACTTATTCTTACACCATTAGTGTAACCTTTTCACCTTGACATAATTAACTTAGCTAGACATAATGAAAGAAAGCAAAATAGATAAACAAAATAAGAACATAAAAGTTAACTAAGTAAAGGAAAGGAAATGAAAGGCATAAACTTAATATTAATGAAAGCAAAGCATAAACATTACAAAAAATACAAAGAGAGAAAGGAAGAGCATGATCTTGATCTGAACACCAAGATGCCTAAATGCATGGAAAATGCCTCCTTTTATAGGCCAAAATTGGGAACTATTGATTTGATGACTAATTGATAAGTGGGTGGCCAACTTTTGACTTGGTGACAATCCTTATCTTCTCTTGTCTGCCCAAAACGTCATTGATAACGTCAAAATTGGAGCCACTTGAAAACATGAAAGTTGTAGGCAATTGTCTCAGCTTTCTTATGTAAACAATTCAGCTCATTTGGACTTCTAGAACTCTAGATATGGCCAAAATACTGAACAGTGCTCGGGTTGGAGGACAGATTCGGGATTCTTTGTTGTTGCAATAATTTGGACTTGAAAATGACCTTTTTAGATCTTGGGATCCATATGAAAGTTGTAGGCCTATGTCTTACCTTTCCATCCATATAAAGTAGACCTAAATCTGAGATCTATAGCTCCAGATATGACCCAATTACTGAACAGTGTTCTGGTTTGGATTGCACCAACATCTCTTTTCTAATTTTGGTCATCTCTTTGCCCTTGCAATTTAAGTTCTTAAAGTCATCAATCAATCCTTTCATTTATGTGATAGACCTGCATTTAAAATGAACATTTACCATAAATTAAAGGTATATTAGATATATTATTATAAAACATGCTTTAGTTAAGGAGTTATTGATACTTCAAGTGCAAAATGATGATATAAAACCATGATAAAAATGCACTTTTAAGTACTAATCAACAAGATATTAATAAACCTTTCTTTTGTGCTCAATATATCAACACATGATTATGGGGCTTTTCTTGGAAGAAAGCAAAATTTTTGTTCTAATGTTTAAGGTTAACTTCCTTGGGTTGGATTATTATTATTATTTTTCTTTCTTTTTCAATATATATACATATAACTTAAAACACCATGCATCTTTAACCCATGCAACGAGCTTTCGGCTAATGACTCCCAGACTAGTTGGTCTTAGGGCATTAGGTGTTGAGACACCCTTATGAGCTTAGTAACTCGGGTCGCAGATACTGATATGTAGATAGTGCAATGTTTGATTCCCTTAAGCTTTTCTTCTCAACCCATGTAGCAAGCGTTGAACCAATAGCTCCCAAGTCAGTTGACTTTAGGGTATTTATTAGGTGTTAAAACACCCTTTTGAGCTTAATTGCTTATGTTAGGGAGGCTACGAAACCAAACTTATCTACATTTTTATTATCATCATTCATTTTTTTTGATCTTTTTTTTTGTTTTTTTTTCAAATTATATACTATCCATTTCCCTTAGTTGTTACCTTTAACAAAAGAACATAAATAATATAATAATCCAATGTGCAACCCACAATCATATGTTAAAGTGTGTGTGTGTGTGTAAATCAAGGTTTAAGAATATATGTTAAATGAGTATATGAGCATAATTAAGTGATAGTAATGCGAGAGTTTGTAAACCTGAATATTTCAAGAAGTATTATGATAGACCTTATTAAGAATGATTACTAAGATGCGTCTCAAGAGTCATAAAAAGATCTCTTTTACTATGCTATCATAGTAATAATAGTTTTGCACATGCTTTATGAAATAGAAAACATAGTTAGTTTTTTTTTTTGCTACTACCCTCTCCCCCCAACCAAAACGAGACATTGTCCTCAATGTTCTAAGGTAGAAAGATGGAGTATAGAAGATATCACCTAAAATAACAAACACTAACAAACCTGAAACACACTGAAACAAATATAAAAACAACAAAACACAATAATAAAACCAAAAGATACAAAGATTCACAAATGAAGGCTCAAATCTAATCTAAGCTTTTTATGGCTTTCTTTAGATGGCCAATTTATGCGACTCATGGAGGGGTCAATCACAGGAATGAAAGAATGTAGTTGGTCAATCAATTGTTCAGCAATAGTAGCAGAGATTATGATTTGTCGTGCAGAAGATGATAGAAATTCCTGTTCCACAGCATGATAAAAAAAAGACAACAACTTATCATAATAAACATTAACATTTAACAAACCTATGAGTTTATGGTGAATGTGCAGTTAGGCCCAAGAGGATATATGAAAAATCTCTTCCAATGTGCCTAGACTACTTGGTAAAGCAATGCAGACTTCAACATGGTTAAACATTGCATTCATTTGAGCCGACATGAAGTTCCTCTCCAATTGTTTTTTCAATGATGTCCCCTTGTGCTAAAGCTTTGGGGACAACCCCCAAAACTTGACTACCTCCTAAAAATACAGCTATTGACACACCTCCCATTAACCCCAGACTACCTCCCCCATACACTAAATGAATCTTTCTCTTAGCTAGCACCTGACCAAGATGATTTGCTGATTTTAAAACTCCTTTTCTTTCCCAGGACTAGTGACACGACTAAAAGATTGATGTCTTCTCCTAAGTGCAGGAGTGTCGAAGTAATAAATAACCCGGCAAGACCGGGGTCGAACCATAGGGAGGTTATTTGTACAAATTATAAATAACAATAATACAACAACAATAACAATAACAACAACAATAACAATAATAATAATAACAATAATAATAATAATAATAATAATAATAATAATAATAATAATAATAATAATAATAATAATAATAATAATAATAATACTAATACTAATAATAATAATAATAGTAGTAGTAGTAGTAGTAGTAGTAATAGTAGTAGTAGTAGTAATAATAATAATAAAGAAAGAGAAGAAGAAGAAGATGATGAGAACTTGGAGATGGAAAATTAATGTAAGGATTAAACAATAATAATAACAAATGTCAAGGTTAGAGGTTCCACTAATAGTATATCAAATAAGTATAGTATAAACTCTTATTATTGAATTGGAAACCACACACAAAGGAGGTTCCGATCAGATTATATATTGTTAACATGATTACATTAGTCATCTTATTCAATTAATGCTAATACTTGTAAATCTCATCAAGCATTCATGATTATAACTTATGTTAACAACAAATCAAGTTCCTTTCATAGCTCAGGTGTCGGTTATACCATACATTATGGGCTATGAAAGTGCCAAGCATTTGTTGTACCAAGTGTTATACAACATAAATCAAGATTAGTTATTTAACCAGCAAAGCATTTGTTGTACCAAGTGTTATACAACATAAATCAAGATTAGTTATTTAACAAGCAAAGTATTATAGAGTGAACAAGATAACAAATATTTAAAGAGTGAACAAGATAACAAATATAAAACATGTTAGTATCAAACATTAAAGTCCATATTAAGTTTACATTATACTTATTCTTACACCATTAGTGTAACCTTTTCACCTTGACATAACTAACTTAGCTAGACATAATGAAAGAAAGCAAAATAGATAAACAAAATAAGAACATAAAAGTTAACTAAGTAAAGGAAAGGAAATGAAAGGCATAAACTTAATATTAATGAAAGCAAAGCATAAATATTACAAAAAATACAAAGAGAGAAAGGAAGAGCATGATCTTGATCTGGAAAACAAGATGCCTAAATGCATGGAAAATGCCTCCTTTTATAGGCCAAAAATGGGAACTATTGATTTGATGACTAATTGATAAGTGGGTGGCCAACTTTTGACTTGGTGATAATCCTTATCTTCTCTTGTCTGCCCAAAACGTCATTGATAACGTCAAAATTGGAGCCCGTTGCAAACATGAAAGTTGTAGCCCATTGTCTCAGCTTTCTTGTGTAAAAAATTCAGCTCATTTAGATTTCTAGAACTCCAGATATGGCCAAAATACCGAACAGTGCTCGGGCTGGAAAACAGATTCGGGCTTCTTTGTTGTTGCTATAATTTGGACTTGATAATGGCCTTTTTAGATCTTGGGCTCCATATGAAAGTTGTAGGCATATATCTTACCTTTCCATCCATATAAATTGGACCTAAATCTGAGATCTGTAGCTCCAGATATAACCCAATTACCGAACAGTGTTCCGGTTTGGATTGCACCGACATCTCTTTTCTAAGTTTGGCCATCTCTTTATCCTTGCAATTTAAGTTCTTCAAGTCATCAATCAATCCTTTCATTTATGTGATAGGCCTGCATTAAAAATAGACATTTACCACAAATTAAAGGTATCTTATATTATTAGATACATTATTATAAAACATATTTTAGTTAAGGAGTTATTGATACTTCAAGTGCAAAATGATGATATAAAACCATGATAAAAATGCACTTTTAAGTACTAATCAACTAGATCCACCGAAAACACAAATATTTCGTATATGATGACCTGAGGAACTTGCCATTTCTACACACTTCTGTATTTGTTGAATGTATGGGTTGAGTAGAAATGAAAGGAAGGAAGAGAGGATTTTATAGATGAGAAATTAGAAAGACAATCATACCACCTATATGTAGGCTAGTTGGAGTCTCACACTCTCTCTCTCTCTCTCTCTCTGTATTTATTTATTTATTTTTTTAAAAACATGTGTATGTATAGGTAGTTGTGATTGTGGCTCATATCTTCCCTTGGTTTTACGTCCAATAATGGCTTAAACGTCCTCTATGGGTCGGGGATAGGCTTCCCATCCAGTTTTCTTAAAAACTGGGAAACAAGGTCTTTTTTAGTCAGATTCCCAAGACTAAGTCGATCATGTTCTTTATGAAATAGTGGCCATAAATCATGAATTGCACGATGCACATCTCCACTAGGATGCGTCTCAAGAGTCAATAAAAGATTATCTAAAGACTCCTTACTCAGGCCATCCTTAATGAATTGTATTTTATCTTCACGGTTTATAGATACCATTCCTAAAGAACGACATTATGCATTACAAGTCCATCTAGCACATAGATGACAGACTTCTAGTCGTTTTGCACGACGTTGACAGACTTTCAGTCGTTTTGCACGACGTTTCTTTGCAAAAGTGCTTTTACCTGTTCTAGGCATATGTGAAATGAAGGAGTTAGAGGACTCACCTGATAATCGGACCTTTGCTTCAATCAACTATCGAATATCTTCAGGAATTCCATGATTCATTAACAATCTCAATCTTACACATCTAGCACAGTAAATTTTTGCAATCGCATTCTGAGTCAAAGCGGGAAAATACTTTTTCAATTTTTTAAGATTAGTGTCCATTATCAAATGAGAATTGGAAGAAAGATTCAAAGAATTGCACAAATATATACACAGATATCAGTTATGATGGGAAACTAAAAGAACCGACTAAAGTCATGGAGTATTGTTGTCCGCCATTTGACCGGGGTGAGAGAAACTAGCAAAAATCACTCAAAAAGAAACACAAAAACAATATGAGAAAAACAAAATAATCAACTTTTATCTACAAGATCATTCAAACCAGTTGATTCATTTTCACTAGGAAAATTATCAAAGTAAGCTTTCAAACGATATCCATTTTTCTTAAAAACATTGTCATTCATTGAATTCTCAATATCAAAGGCCCTATAAGGATTGCTCCATCTTGATCTTAGTTCTCTAAGGAATGCACAGAGTTGAGAATTATAAAACAAAACTTTTTGACCAGTATGAATTTTTTGACAATTTTCACAAGTTTTGCAGAATGCATGCGTGTCCTTGAACATGGTGGGCCAATAAAATCCATTTTGAAAGATTTTTACAGCTGTCGTTTTTGATGAAAAAATAACTCGCACATGCTTTAGAATGATAAAGTTTAATGACACTACTTACCTCATTGTTGGGAATGAATCTTTGAAATATTTGATCAGGACAATATTTGAATAAGTTAGGGTCATCACAATAAAAGTTCTTCATTTCGTTCAAAACTTTTCTTTATCTTGGGTACTCCAATCAGTTGGCAAATCTCCTAAAGCAAGAAAATTGATATTTTTATCATACCAAAGCATTGGACTAAGAAAAAGTAAGGATTCATCAGGAAAATAATCATCGATTGATGTGATGTTAGATGTTGAATTTGTTGTCACTTTTGACAAAAGATTCGCATCAACATTTTTGGTACGTTTTTCATCCGTGATTTCTTCTTTAGAATAAATCATTTGCAAATCTTCAAATTCTTCCAACTCATGTTTACTTAAAGTAGATTCAAGTGGATCATAAACTAATTCATCAATATGATCTACTTCTTGTAAATCATTATCATCTCCAGGTTGCTTGCAAATGTTAAAAATATTCATCTCCAATGTCATGTTTCCAAATGATAGCTTTAGCAGTCCATTCCTACAATTAATCAATGCGTTAGAAGTGGCAAGAAACGGACGTCCTAAAATAACAGGAAATGAATTACATGCTTCAACAGGTTGTGTGTTCAAGACAACAAAATCCAGAGGATAAATGAATTTATCAACTTGTACTAACACATCTTCGACTATTCCTCTAGGCACTTTTACAGATCTATCGGCAAGTAAAAAAGTTATAGAAGTTGGTTTTAATTCACCTAGATTGAGACTTTGAAAAACTGAATATGCAAGTAAATTCACACTAGCTCTAAGATCAAGTAAGGCTCTTTCAATTTTATGTTCTCCAATAAAGCAAGAAATTGTCGGACAACTAGGGTCTTTATATTTCAAAGCATTATTGTTCTAAAGAATGATACTTACTTGTTCGGCTAAGAAGACTTTCTTTTTCAGATTCAGTTTCCTCTTCACAGTGCATAGATCTTTCAAAAATTTAACATAGAAAGGAACCTATTTAATAGCATCCAGCAAAGGTATATTGATTCTTACCTGTTTGAAAGTTTCAAAGATTTCAGAGTTGTGATTGACTTTTCTTTGTTTGGTCATGGCTTGAGGAAATGGAAGTACTAGTGGGGAATCAGTCATTTCTTTGTAATTTTCAGATTTAACCCCTTCCTTACCCTCAGAGATTGACTCATCATCTTTCTCGTAAGGTTGTTTTATGAGATGGGAAAAACTTCTTTAAAAACTGTTGTTGCATTTCACCCCAAGCACGAATGGATCGTGGTCTTAAATTTTGTAGCCATGTTTTAGCTTTATCTTTTAATGAAAAAGGAAAAAGCTTTAATCTGATGGTGTTCATGCTACAATTTAAATTATTATATGTGTTGTATACCTCCTCAAATTCTGTTAAATGCAAGTATGAATTTTCCAATTCTAAGCCATGAAAAGAAGGTAAAAGTTGAATAATGCTGGCTTAAAATTAAAATGAGATGCATCGGGAGGAAAAACTATGCATGATGGTGCACTTGTTCTTGTGGGATTCATGTGATTTCTAAGTGTTCTAGCATGATTATTCTCATTATTCTCATTATGAAGTGATTGATTATCTTCTTCGGCCATATTTTCTGAAAATGATGAGGATACCTTATAAAGTCTACCACTTGATGTACATGACCACATTATCATACACATGTAGGAATAGAATAAAAGGAAAACGAAAACAAAAGAAGAAGAAACAAGAGAAAAGAAACAAAGTTATATATAAGAAAAGTGAAGAGAGAAAATAAAATAACTACTATAATGCATACAAGAACTTACATCCCCGGCAATGACACCAAAAAATTGACACGACGAAAAGATTAATGTCTTCTCCCAAGTGCAGGAGTGTTGAAATAATAAATAACCCGGCAAGATCGGGGTCGAACCACAGGGAGGTTAATTGTACAAATTATAAATAACAATAATATAACAACAACAACAACAACAA
>NW_011500897.1:36503-40219 GCF_000495115.2 Populus euphratica
ATAATAATAGTACTAACAATAATAATAATAATAATAATAATAATAATAATAATAATAATAATAATAATAATAAAGAAAAAGAAGTAGAAGAAGAAGAAGAAGAAGATGAGAACTTTGAGATGAAATATTAATGTAACAATCAATGATAATAACAAATGTCAAGGTTAGAGGATCCACTAATGGTATGTCAAACAAGTATAGTATAAACTCTTATTATTCAATTGGAGAATAATTGGAAACCACACACAAAGGAGGTTCCAACCAGATTATAGATTGTTAACATGATTACATTAGTGATCTTATTCGATTAATGCTAATATTTATAAATCTCGTCAAGCATTCATGATTATAACTTATGTTAACAAGAAATCAAGTTCCTTTCATAGCTCAGGTGTCGGTTATACTATATAGTATGGGCTACGAAAGTGCCAAGCATTTGTTGTGCCAAGCATTTGTTGTACCAAGTGTTATACAACATAAATCAAGATTAGTCATTTAACAAGTAAAGTATTAAAGAGTGAACAAGATAACAAATAGAAAACATGTTAGTATCAAACATTAAAGTCCATATTAAGTTTACACTATACTTATTCTTACACCATTAGTATAACCTTTTCGCCTTGACATAATAAACCTAGCTAGACATAATGAAAGAAAGAAAAATAAATAAACAAAATAAGAACATAAATAAGATAAAAGTTAACTAAGTAAATGAAAGGAAATGAAAGGCATAAACTTGATATTAATGAAAGCAAAGCATAAACATTACAAAAAATACAAAGAGAGGAAGCAAGAGCATGATCTTGATCTCGAAACCAAGATGCCAAAATGCATGGCAAATGCCTCCTTTTATAGGCCAAAATTAGGAACTATTGATTTGATGACTAATTGATGAGTGGGTGACCAACTCTTGACTTGGTAACAATCCTTATCTTCTCTTTTCTGCCCAAAATGTCATTGATAACGTTATAATTGGAGCCACTTGAAAACATGAAAGTTGTAGGAAATTGTCTCAGCTTTCTTGTGTAAAAATTCAACTTTGGACTTCTAGAACTCCAGATATAGGCCAAAAACTGAACAGTGCTCGGGCTGGAAGACAGATTCAGACTTTTTTGTTGTTGCTACAAGTTGGACTTGAAAATGGCCTTTTCAGATCTTGGGCTCCATATGAAAGTTGTAGGCCTATATCTTGCCTTTCCATCCATATAAGGTAGACCTAAATTTGAGATCTATAACTCCAGATATGACCCAATTACTGAACAGTGTTTCGGTTTGGATTGCACCGACATCTCTTTTCTAAGTTTGATCATCTCTTTGTCTTTTCAATTTCAGTTCTTAAATTCATCAATCAATCCTTTCATTTATGTGATAGGCTTGCATTTAAAATGAACATTTACCATAAATGAAAGGTATCTTATATTATTAGATATATTATTATAAAACATGTTTTAATTGAGGAGTTATTGATACTTCAAGTGCAAAATGATGACATAAAACCTTGATAAAAATACACTTTTAAGTACTAATCATTCTCCCTCTCCCCGGGCCTAGTCTGACTCATCAAGCTGCAATGTAAAAGTTTTCCTTTCAGCATTCAATTAGTGTTCATTGTATCATTGGCCTGTAATGAAAAACGATTCTAGGAGAGAAGTTCGTTATCTACGTTTCTTATCATTAGATGAGATAGTTAGCCAGATGAGTGCTAAAGACAACAACCTATTGTCCCTGCTTGGAGTTAAGAAGGCACGCACCTTTATGATTTCGAGCAGAATATCTATACCTTTCTTTTAGTAGTGAATGAGATGCTTGACAAAAACGTAAAATTCAGACATAACCTATAAGGTGTAACACAATGCCTTAAGTGTGGGAGGTCAACACTATCTTTTGTCTTTTTGCCCAATATCTCCTTCGGGAAGGAGCGAAACCTTGACTAACCTTTCCCTACCGAACATAAAAGTTTGCATTGGTCCCTACCGAACATAAAAAGTTTGTATGACACGTACCTAGCTGGGGATTCAAACTCGACTCTTCCAGGGCTTCTTCATGTTATAAGATGATGGCAACCACTAGCACCACTCCGAAAGGGCAACCTCCTCTATAAGATATAAGAATTTGCTCGAATATGAGAATGTAAGCGCTAGGTAAGTTTAGTCATCAACTAGACATTTAGGTATAGTCATGTTAGTGCTTTTCTAATCGCTTTGAAGCTTTAGCTCTCGATTTGCTCACCATAACAAGCTGAGCGTCATGGTCGAACACACACACCCTTACCTTAAGGTAAGGCACGGTTAGCCGGTCAAGAGACAAGACTTTATTAGAAAGAGGACAACCACAGACTTGCGTTTAAGTCAGAGTCTCAGTGAACAAACACTCACTTAATTGAAAGCTAAATAATAAGCTTTGGAATGGTAATGAAGATCGAAATCCTTCCTTCTAGCAAGGTCAAACATAAGGCAAAAAGATCAGACATAGTTCAAGATTCCTTACAAATTAGGGTAAATTAAGGACCCTTTTTTCCTAATAAAAAAAGAAAGCCCTGTTCTAGCAAACTCTGTCTTAACAGATGATTCTTTAGATTTGGATGGAGATGCTTTTGAGGGGCTTTATTTAGCTGTATGTTACGAAGCGTAGGGTCTTTCAACAACTAGAGCGGTCCTCTCGGAAGGATGTTGACCCCGTCACCGGGTTCTCTTGGAAGGATGTTGACCCCGTCACCGATGCTCTTGGCTTTTGTGTGTCACTGATTTAGCTTCCGATTGGGTGAGTATGAAGCATTGGGTTTCTGCCTTAAGCTCATCAAGTGCAAAATGATGATATAACCTTAATTAAAAATGCATTTTTAAGTACTAATCAACATGAAAATAATAATGTCACATTTAACCAACCGATTGACTACAAAGCATATTAAACTAATAATCTCTTACTTGTATTAAAGTTAATTGACATGATCAAAGCGTTGATGTCTTATCCCAAGTGCAGGAGTGTCAAAGTAATAAATAACCTGGTAAGACTGGGGTTGAACCACAGGGAAGTTAACTATAATAATAATAATAATAATAATAAAAATAATAAGAACAACAACAATAATAACAACAATGATAATGATGATGGTGGTGAAGATGAGTTAAAGAGGACTTTGAGATGTAAGATTAATGTGAAGATTATGCAATGATAAAAACAAATGTCAAGGTTAGAGGATATACTAATAGTATTAAAGATAAGTAAAGTATAAACTCTTTATAAATTATCAACATGATCATATTAATCATCTTATTTACGGAACACCATACTTATAAATTTTATCAAGTATTCATGATGCTAACTTATGTTGATAACAAATCAAGTTCCTCTCATAATAACGATGTTGGTTGAAGACTATGAATGATCAAGTATTTCATGTACAATGTGTTATATAACAAAATTTAGATTAACCATTTAACAAACAAGGTATTAAGAATTAATAAGAAAAAAATGATAAGACATGTGAATAGCAAGTTGTTTAGGATATAAGCATTAAAATCTATATTGAGTTTATATTATATTTATCCTAACACTATTAGTGAAACCATTTCACCTTGACATAATTAACTTAAATAAACAATATAAGAACATAAACATAATATAAGTTAACTAAGTATAATAAAGGAAATAAAAAGTATGAACAAGAGATTAATGAAAGCAAAACTTAAGCATTACAAAAATATAGAGAGAGAGAC
>NW_011500897.1:50331-77842 GCF_000495115.2 Populus euphratica
TAGTAGTAGTAGTAGTAGTAGTAGTAGTAGTAGTAGTAGTAGTAGTAGTAGTAGTAGTAGTAGTAGTAGTAGTAGTAGTAGTAGTAGTAGTAGTAGTAGTAGTAGTAGTAGTAGTAGTAGTAGTAGTAGTAGTAGTAGTAGTAGTAGTAGTAGTAGTAGTAGTAGTAGTAGTAGTAGTAGTAATAATAATAATAATAAAGAAAGAGAAGAAGAAGAAGATGATGAGAACTTTGAGATGGAATATTAATGTAACGATTAAACAATGATAATAACAAATGTCAAGGTTAGAGGTTCCACTAATGGTATATCAAACAAGTATAGTATAAACTCTTATTATTGAATTGGAAACCACACACAAAGGAGGTTCCAATCAGATTATATATTGTTAACATGATTACATTAGTCATCTTATTCAATTAATGCTAATACTTGTAAATCTCGTCAAGCATTCATGATTATAACTTATGTTAACAACAAATCAAGTTCCTTTCATAGCTCAGGTGTCGGTTATACCATACATTATGGGCTATGAAAGTGCCAAGCATTTGTTGTACCAAGTGTTATACAACATAAATCAAGATTAGTCATTTAACAAGCAAAGTATTAAAGAGTGAACAAGATAGCAAATATAAAACATGTTAGTATCAAACATTAAAGTCCATATTAAGTTTACATTATACTTATTCTTACACCATTAGTGTAACCTTTTCACCTTGACATAATTAACTTAGCTAGACATAATGAAAGAAAGCAAAATAGATAAACAAAATAAGAACATAAAAGTTAACTAAGTAAAGGAAAGGAAATGAAAGGCATAAACTTAATATTAATGAAAACAAAGCATAAAAAATACAAAGAGAGAAAGGAAGAGCATGATCTTGATCTGAACACCAAGATGCCTAAATGCATGGCAAATGCCTCCTTTTATAGGCCAAAAATGGGAACTATTGATTTGATGACTAATTGATAAGTGGGTGACCAACTTTTGACTTGGTGACAATCCTTATCTTCTCTTGTCTGCCCAAAACGTCATTGATAACGTCAAAATTGGAGCCAGTTGTAAACATGAAAGTTGTAGGCAATTGTCTCAGCTTTCTTGTGTAAAAATTTCAGCTCATTTGGACTTCTAGAACTCCAGATATGGCCAAAATACCGAACAGTGCTCGGGCTGGAAGACAGATTCGGGCTTCTTTGTTGTTGCTACAATTTGGACTTGATAATGGCCTTTTTAGATCTTGGGCTCCATATGAAAGTTGTAGGCCTATGTCTTACCTTTCCATCCATATAAATTGGACCTAAATCTGAGATCTGTAGCTCTAGATATGACCCAATTACCGAACAGTGTTCCGGTTTGGATTGCACCGACATCTCTTTTCTAAGTTTGGCCATCTCTTTATCCTTGCAATTTAAGTTCTTCAAGTCATCAATCAATCCTTTCATTTATGTGATAGGCCTGCATTAAAAATAGACATTTACCATAAATTATAGGTATCTTATATTATTAGATATATTATTATAAAACATATTTTAGTTAAGGAGTTATCGATACTTCAAGTGCAAAATGATGATATAAAACCATGATAAAAATGCACTTTTAAGTACTAATCAACAATAGCACTCAAGCATTTTGGCTGGATGAATTGACATTGATGCAATCAGAATTTGGTTGAAGAAAGTTGTTAGAAATTATTTTTTCCTTCCATCCACCAAATTTCAGAGCATTTGGAGCACCACATCTTGAGATATGGGTAAACACTACAACACTATAGAGAATTTGAAGCATTCAGTGTCTAAAATACTGAGCAGTGCTGCTGGTGGACGTGGTGGATAGCCC
Organism: Populus euphratica; assembly: GCF_000495115.2. Lineage (NCBI taxonomy): Eukaryota > Viridiplantae > Streptophyta > Magnoliopsida > Malpighiales > Salicaceae > Populus > Populus euphratica. Next base: position 52,166 of record NW_011500897.1, read on the forward strand.
TCATGCTTTTGTCCGGATACCATGTCATTTCTACCATCAGAATTTGAGCTAGTCTTTTTCGTGAAAGTTGTTGGAAATTGTCTTTTCCTTTCACCTATCAAATTTCACATCATTTGGCCTTCTAGAACTCCAGTTACGGGTAAACCTTTGACTAGTGTTTGGGCTGGATTGCAGGACAGATTCTGACTTCTCTTTTATGGCCAAACTTGGAATTTGAAAACTGTAAATTTTGGTCTTTTCATAGTCATGAAAGTTATAGGTCTTTTTCTTATCTTTCCAGCCATATAAATTAATCTGAAATCCAAGATCTATAGTTCTAGATATGATCCAATGACTGAACAATGAATCAACATCTCCTTTTTAAGCTTAGCTTTTCTTTATCCTTTCACTTCCAATAGTTAATCACAACAATCAATCCTTTGAATTGTGAGAATACCTGCATTTAAAATGAGCATTTATTATAAATTAAAGGTATCTTATATTATTAGACTTGTTATTATAAAAAATGCTATAGTTAAGGAGTTATTGATACTTTAAGTGCAAAATAATGATATAAAACTTTGATAAAAATACACTTTTAAGTACTAATGATCAATTACTCATGTATCAAAATTGCTATATGTAGCATTAATACTTCTGCATGGATAGTTACTTAGTTAAAGGATCTTCTAGATTCTCTTCGGTAGGTACTTACTCTATCTTTACATACTTTGTTTCATTGATTTATCAAATCAAATGGAATTTCTTATGTACTTGTTTAGATCATTGATGAGATCTTAATTCTTTTGCTTATACAATGACTTCATTATTACCACAATACATGACAACTAGATCAACAATGCTAGGAACCAACTTAGTTCATTGATGAACTTTTTAATCGAAACAACTTCTTTGTTTCCTCGAACATGAAGGTGTACTTTTATTCAATTGTAGAATTAATTGTTCTCTCTTTTTTGGAACTCTTCTAACTCAAAGCATTACCTTTTAGAAGAAAACATATATTGATTGCTATTCACTATTTTTCCAACATTTCATTAAAAAATCTTAATTCAAATAATTTTAATCTTCTAATTTATCTTTTGTACTGATGGATCCTATAACCAAGTATAGGATATCATTTTTATTATATCTCTCTGAATTTCTGTCTTAAAACAAATTTCTTTGAAGGAGTAACCTATTTCTCTATGGAGGTGAAGGACAACAACTTTATTTTTTACTGATCAAAGCCTGATGGTATCAATACAACCGATCTAGATATTTTCTGACTCTCTAAGTCTACATGAGCCTATGCTTCCTAGGATAAAGTGTATGTGTGATTTACTTGAACCTGCAATACGCTAGAAGCATTGTTAGCATATACCTTTCCAACATTTTCTAGTAGCTCATCTTCGATTGTAGTGTATTGCATAGGGAAGGCCTTATCAAGAAAAGTAATTTTGGTGCAAATGCTGACCAATGAAAATGGATCTGGTGTCCTAGATGATTGCCTAAAACTCACCATATAGCCATAAGTCTTTGAGTATGCTAATGAGCTTTGCATATGACAACCTTCCCATGAGGACTTATTAATCAATTAAACTTAAGAGTAGAAGTGCGTGTTTGGCCGTGTATAAACGAAACCTAACAAACTAATCAAGCAAAACACCAAAACTATATTCTAAAGTTCTTCTGAGTAGAACTAATAAAAAAAAAAAGGTTTAGAAAGGTCAGAGCTAGAAGTGATGATCAAATTTTAAGATCATGTGCATTTTTAAAATTAGATGCAATTTTTAAAGATTAGAGGTGTTAGTAAAGTCTTTGTAATTTAAGATTAGATTAGGTAACAGGAAAATATGTCACATCAATTTAAGATTAGATTAGGCACAAATTAAGTGTTATTAAAATCTTTATGATTTTTCTTTTGTAATCTTTAGTTGTAATCTCATATATGGTAAAAGATGAACTAGGTGAAACCCAATTTCACTAAAAAAAAGCAAGCAGTGAGGAACTCTTTGAATTATCACTATGTTTGGCCAAACAGATCAATCTTGAACCCCCATCGACCTAATTGTTTGCATAGTCTGAGTTTTAAATCAACATAATGTAAGTTTGCCCCATATAATAAAGTTGATTTAATCGGCCAAAGGTAACTAGCAAAACAAAGGTCACACCAAAATAAAACACAAAATCAATGTGAGAAAAAATATCAATCTTTATATAAAGGATCATCCAATTCAATAGTCATTTTCAATTGAAAAATTATCAAAGTAAACTTTCAAACGATGTCCATTTACCTTGAAAACAATACCTTTTTTTGGATTCTCAATATCACAGGCCCCATATGGATACACATGTTTCACAATAAAAGGACCGCTCCATCTGGATCTTAGTTTTTCAAGAAATAAATTGAGTTGAGAATTATAAAGCAAGACTTTTTAACTAACATTGAATGTTTTTCTCAGTATTTTCTTGTTATGAAACTCTTTGATTCTTGCTTTATGAATTTTTGAATTTTCATATGCATCATTTCTTATTTCCTCAAGTTCATTTATTTATAATTTTCGCAGCTGACTAGTATCATTAAGATTTGAATTAAAAGCCTTAATAGCCCAATAAACTTTATGTTCAACTTCCATAGACAAGTGATAAAGTTTTCCATATACTAGTCTATAAGGTGACATACCTAATGATGTTTTATAAGCAGTTCGATAAGCCTAAAGTGTATCATTAAGTCTTAAAGACCAATCTTTCCTATTAGGGTTCACTGTTTTCTTTAAGATTTGTTTGATCTCCCTATTAGCAAGTTCTACTTGTCCACTTGTCTGAGGGTGATAAGGGATGACAACTTTATATGTGATTTCATATTTCTTCATTAAAGACTCAAATAACTTGTTGCAGAAATGTATTCCAGCATCACTTATCATGGCTCTAGGGATTAGCAACATTAGCAAACCAAGGTATTGTAGAGACAGAAAATAAGGATTCATCAGGAAAGTAGTCATTGATTGGTGTGATGTCAGATCTCGAATCTGTTGTCAATCTTGACAAATGATCTGCGATGATATTTTTAGTGCCTTTCTTATCTTTGATTGTGATATCAAATTTTTAAAGTAACAAAATGAATCGTACCATTTAGCCTTAGAATCCTTTTTTGAAAAAAGATATTTCAAAGCTGCATGATCATTAAAAACAATAACAGGTGAGCCGACAAGATAAGATCTAAATTTTTCACATGCAAATACTACTACAAGTAATTCTTTTTCAGTGGTGGTGTAAGTCATTTGAGCACTATTTAAAATTTTACTTGCATAGTAAATCATATAAGGTTTCTTATCTTTTCTTTCTCCCAAAATAGCACCAAGGACATAATCACTAGTGTCACACATTATTTCAAAAGGTAATGACCAATCAGGAGGTTGAATGATAGGAGCAGAAATAGGTAAGTTTTTAATTTTAACAAAGGCTTTTTCACATCATTTAGTCCATTCAAAAACATTTTTCTTTGTTATAAGGTTACACAATGGCTTAGATATGACACTAAAATCTTTGATGAATCTTCTATAAAAACCAACATGTCCTAAGAATGATCTAACATCTTAAACAAATTTTGGTGTTGGCAAGTAACTCGATTTTAGATTTGTTAACCTCAATTCCTTTTGATGAAATAATATGACCAAGTATAATACTGTTTCAATCAGATTATAAATTGTTAACATGATTACATTAGTTATCTTATTTGAATAATGCTAATACTTGTAAATATTGTTAGACATTCATGTTTATAACTTATGTTAACAACAAATCAAGTTCCTTTTATAGCTCAGGTGTCGGTTATACCATACATTATGGGCTATGAAAGTGCCAAGCATTTGTTATACCAAGTGTTATATAACATAAATCTAGATTAGTCATTTAACAAGCAAAGTATTAAAGAGTGAATAAGATAACAAATATAAAATATGTTAGTATCAAAGTCCATGTTGGGTTTACACTATATTTATTCCTACACCATTAATGTAACCTTTTCACCTTAACATAATAAACTTAACTAAACATAATGAAAGAAAGAAAAATAAATAAACAAAATAAGAATATAAATAAGATAAAAGTTAACTAAGTAAAGGAAAGGAAATGAAAGGAATAAACAAGATATTAATGAAAAAAAACATAAACATTACAAAAAATACAAAGAGAGAAAGCAAGAGCATCATCTTGATCTAGAAACCAAGATGCCTAAATGCATGGTAAATGCCTCCTTTTATAGGTCAAAATTGGGAACTATTGATTTGATGACTAATTGATGAGTGGGTGGCCAACTGATTAGTACTTAAAAGTGCATTTTTATCATAGTTTTATATCATCATTTTGCACTTGAAATATCAATAACTCCTTAACTAAAAATCATGGTTTTATATCATCATTTTGCACTTGAAGTATCAATAACTCCTTAACTAAAATATGTTTTATAATAATGTATCTAATAATATAAGATACCTATAATTTGTGGTAAATGTCTATTTTTAATGCAGGTCTATCACATAAATGAAAGGATTGATTGATGACTTGAAGAACTTAAATTGCAAGGATAAAAAGATGGCCAAACTTAGAAAAGAGATGTCAGTGCAATCCAAACCGGAACACTGTTCGGTAATTGGGTCATATCTAGAGCTATATATCTCAGATTTAGGTCCAATTTATATGGATGGAAAGGTAAGACATAGGCCTACAACTTTCATATGGAGCCCAAGATCTAAAAAGGCCATTATCAAGTCCAAATTGTAGCAACAACAAAGAAGCCCGAATCTGTCTTCCAGCCCGAGCACTGTTCGGTATTTTGGCCATATCTGGAGTTCTAGAAATCCAAATGAGCTGAGTTTTTTACACAAGCAAGCTGAGACAATGGCCTACAACTTTCATGTTTGCAACTGGCTCCAACTTTCATGATTGTCACCAAGTCAAAAGTTGGCCACCCACTTATCAATTAGTCATCAAATCAATAGTTCCCAATTTTGGCCTATAAAAGAAGGCATTTGCCATGCATTTAGGCATCTTGGTTTCCAGATCAAGATCATGCTCTTCCTTTATCTCTTTGTATTTTTTGTAATGTTTATGCTTTACTTTCATTAATATCAAGTTTATGCCTTTCATTTCCTTTCCTTTACTTAGTTAACTTTTATGTTCTTATTTTGTTTATCTATTTTGCTTTCTTTCATTATGTCTAGCTAAGTTAGTTATGTCAAGGTGAAAAGGTTACACTAATGGTGTAAGAATAAGTATAATGTAAACTTAATATGGACTTTAATGTTTGATACTAACATGTTTTATATTTGTTATCTTATTCACTCTTTAATACTTTCCTTGTTAAATGACTAATCTTGATTTATGTTGTATAACACTTGGTACAACAAATGCTTGGCACTTTCATAGCCCATAATGTATGGTATAACCGACACCTGAGCTATGAAAGGAACTTGATTTATTGTTAACATAAGTTATAATCATGAATGCTTGACGAGATTTACAAGTATTAGCATTAATTGAATAAGATGACTAATGTAATCATGTTAACAATATATAATCTGATTGGAACCTCCTTTGTGTGTGGTTTCCAATTCAATAATAAGAGTTTATACTATACTTGTTTGATATACCATTAGTGGAACCTCTAACCTTGACATTTGTTATATTTGATATACTATTAGTGGAACCTCTAACCTTGACATTTGTTATTATTATTGTTTAATCCTTACATTAATTTTCCATCTCCAAGTTCTCATCATCTTCTTCTTCTTCTCTTTCTTTATTACTACTACTACTACTACTACTACTACTACTACTACTACTACTACTACTACTACTACTACTACTACTACTACTACTACTACTACTACTACTACTACTACTACTACTACTACTTATTATTAGTATTACTATTATTATTATTATTATTATTATTATTGTTATTATTATTGTTATTGTTGTTGTTATTGTTATTGTTGTTGTATTATTGTTATTTATAATTTGTACAAATAACCTCCCTGTGGTTCGACCCCGGTCTTGCCGGGTTATTTATTACTTCGACACTCCTGCACTTGGGAGAAGACATCAATCTTTTAGTCGTGTCAAGTTTTTGGCGCCGTTGCCAGGGAGGTAAGTTTTGTATAAATTATAATATTTATTTTATTTTTTTCTTTTCACTTTTGTTGTATATAACTTTGTTTCTTTTCTTTTGTTTCTTTTTATTTTGTTTTCTTCCTCCTTCTTTTGCTTTCTTTTTCTTTTTTATTTTATTCCTACACGTGCATGGGAGTGTGGTCACGTACATCAAGTGGTAGACTTTGTAGGGTATCCTCATCATTTTCAGAAAATATGGCTGAAGAAGATAATCAATCACTTCATAATGAAAATAATGAGAATAACCGTGCTAGAACACTTAGAGACCACATGAATCCCACAAGAACAAGTGCACCATCATGCATAGTTTTTCCTCCTGATGCATCTCATTTTAATTTTAAACCAGGCATTATTCAACTTTTACCTTCTTTTCATGGCTTAGAATTGGAAAATCCATACTTGCATTTAAGGGAATTTGAGGAGGTGTGCAACACATATAACTTAGATTTAGAAAATCCATACTTGCATTTAAGGGAATTTGAGGAGGTGTGCAACACATATAATAATTTAAATTGTAGCATGAACACCATCAGATTAAAGCTTTTTACTTTTTCATTAAAAGATAAAGCTAAAACATGGCTACAAAATTTAAGACCAGGATCCATTCATGCTTGGGATGAAATGCAACAACAGTTTTTGAAGAAGTTTTTCCCATCTCATAGAACAAACTCTTTCAAGAGACAAATCACCACTTTCACTCAAAAACCAGGAGAAACATTTTATCAATGTTGGGATAGGTATCGAGACTTGCTTAGCACTTGCCCTCATCATGGTTTTGAAACATGGAGATTGGTTTCACATTTCTATGAAGGGTTAACACCTAAAGATAGGCAAATGGTTGAATTGATGTGCAATGGAACTTTTGAAGATAAAGACCCTGATGAAGCAATGGAGTACTTAGACTTGTTAGCTGAAAATGCTCAAAATTGGGACACTGCGGGTACTTATGAGGCACCGAGTAAAACTCAACCTCATACATCTAGTGGAGGTATGTACAACCTTAGGGAAGATCATGCCCTTCAAGCCAAGTTTGCATCTTTAGCTAGAAAAGTCGAGGCACTAGAATTGAAAAAGAGTGGTCAATTAAAATCTGTTGAAAACATTGTGTGTCAAATCTGTGAAAAAAATGAACACTTAACCAACGATTGTCCAACCTTGCCTTCTTTTAAGGAATGTCTCCATAAACAAGCCCATGCTTTAAACAGTTTCCAAAGGCCCAACCACAACCCATACTCCCAAACATACAACCCTGGTTGGAGAAATCACCCAAATTTTAGTTGGAAGAGTGAGAACAACAATGCACAAACTTCACAACCACCGTTTCAAGGACACCACAATTTCCAAAATTCTCATGGATATGCACCTCCTTATGCTCCACCTCTTAGAAGAAATCTTGAGGAAACATTGCATGCATTCATTGAAAAGCAAGAGACAATCAATACCCAACTTGCTCAAAACATGACAGATTTTAAAGATACTCTTGCAAAATTAACATCTGCTCTCAGTTTCCAAGAGAAAGGTAAGTTTCCATCTCAACCACAACAAAATCCAAAGGGGCAATACAATGCAAATGCAAGTAGTTCCGGAAGCCAACACATGGATCAAGTCAAATCAGTCACTACTCTTTGTAGTGGTAAGGTTATTGAAAAACCCTCTCTTGAACCTTATAAGAAAGATGATGAATCAATCTCTAAGGATAAGGAAGGGGTTGAATCTGAAAATTGCAAAGAAACGACTGATTCACCGCCAGCACTTCCATTTCCTCAAGCCATGACCAAACAAAGGAAAGTCAATCACAACTCTGAAATTTTTGAAATTTTCAAACAGGTAAGGATCAATATACCTTTGCTGGATGCTATTAAACAAGTTCCTTCCTATGCTAAATTTTTGAAAGATCTATGCACTATGAAGAGGAAACTGAATGTGAAAAAGAAAGCCTTTCTAGCCGAACAAGTAAGTGCTATTCTTCAGAACAATAATGCTTTGAAATATAAAGCCCCTGGTTGTCCTACAATTTCTTGCTTTATTGGAGAGCATAAAATTGAAAGAGCCATACTTGATCTTGGAGCTAGTGTGAATTTACTTCCATATTCAGTTTTTCAAAGTCTCAATCTAGGTGAGTTAAAACCAACTTCTATATCTCTTTTACTTGCCGATAGATCTGTAAAAGTGCCTAGAGGAATAATTGAAGATGTGTTAGTACAAGTCGATAAATTCATTTATCCTGTGGATTTTATTGTCTTGGACACAAAGGAATAATTGAAGATGTGTTGGTACAAGTCGATAAATTCATTTATCATGTGGATTTTATTGTCTTGGACACAGAACCTGTTGAAGCATGTAATTCATTTCCTGTTATTTTAGGACGTCCGTTTCTTGCAACCTCTAACGCATTGATTAATTATAGGAATGGACTGATGAAGCTATCATTTGGAAACATGACATTGGAGATGAATATTTTCAACATTTGCAAGCAACCTGGAGATGATAATGATGTACAAAAAGTAGATCGTATTGACGAATTAGTTTATGATCAACTTGAATCTACTTTAAGTAAAAATGAGTTGGATGAATCTGAAGATTTGCAAATGATTTATTCTGAGGAAGAAATCACGGATGAAAAACGCACCGAAAATGTTGATGCGAATCTTTTGTCAACAATGACAACAGATTCGATATCTAACATCACACCAATAGATGATTACTTTCCTAACGAATCCTTACTTTCTCTTAGTCCAATGCCTTGGTATGATAAAAATATCAATTTTCTCGCTTTAGGAGATTTGCCAACTGATTGGAGTACTCAAGACAAAGAAAAGTTTTTGAACGAAGTGAAGAGCTTTTATTATGATGACCCTAACTTATTCAAATATTGTCCTGATCAAATATTTCAAAGATTCATTCCTGACAATGAGGTAAGTAGTGTCATTAAACTTTGTCATTTTGAAGCATGTGGAAGTTATTTCTCGTTAAAAAAGACTGCTGCAAAAATCTTTCAAAATGGATTTTATTGGCCCACCATGTTCAAGGACACACATGCATTCTGCAAAACTTGTGAAAATTGTCAAAAAATTGACACTGGTCAAAAAGTTTTGTTTTATGATTCTCAACTCTATGCATTCCCTAAAGAGCTAAGATTAAGATGGACCAATCCTTATGGGGCCTGTGATATTGAGAATTCAATGAATGACAATGATTTTAAGGAAAATGGACATCGTTTGAAAGCTTAGTTTGATAATTTTCCTAGTGAAAATGAATCAGCTGGTTTGAATGATCTTGTAGATAAAGGTTGATTATTTTGTTTTTCTCACATTGTTTTTGTGTTTCTTTTTGAGTGATTTTTGCTAGTTTCTCTCACCCCGGTTAAATGGCGGACAACGGTACTCCGTGACTTAAGTCGGTTCTTTCAGTTTCCCACAATAACTGATATTTGTGTATATATTTATGCAATTCTTTGAATCTCTCTTCCAATTCTCATTTGAAAATGGACACTAATCTTGAAAAATTGAAAAAGTATTTTCCCGCTCTGCCTTAGAATGCGATTACAAAAATTTAGTGTATGGGGGAGGCAGTCTTGGGTTAATGGGAGGTGTGTCCATAACTGCATTTTTAGGAGGTAGTTAAGTTTTGGGGGTCGTCCTTGAAGCTTTGGCACAAGGGGACATCATTGGAAAAACAATTGGAGAGGAACTTCAGGTCTCCACAATGTCAGCTCGAATGAATGCAATGGTTAACCATGCTGATGCCTTCATTGCTTTACCAGGTGGTCTAGGCACATTGGAAGAGATCTTTCATATTTCCTCTTGGGCTCAACTGCACATTCACCATAAACCCATAGGTTTGCTAAATGTTAATGGTTATTATGATAAGTTGTTGTCTTTTCTTGATCATGTTGTGGAACAGGAATTTCTAACATCTTCTGCACGACAAATCATAATCTCTGCTACTACTGCTGAACAATTGATTGACCAACTACAATCTTTCATTCCTATGATTGATCCTTCCATGAGTCGCATAAATTGGTCATCTAAGGAAAGCCATAAAAAGCTTAGATTGGATTTGAGCCTTCATTTGTGAATTTTTGTGTCTTTTGGTTTTATTATTGTGTTTTGTTATTTCTTATTTTTGTTTCAGTGTGTTTCAGGTTTTGTTAGTGTTCGTTATTTCAAGTGATATCTTCTATACTCTATCTTTCTACCTTAAAACATTGAGGACAATGTCTCGTTTTGGTTGGGGGGAGAGGGTAGTAGTTGATAAAATAAAAAAAAATTTGTTTTTCATTTCATAAAGCATGTGAATAATTGTTGTTACTAGGATGGCAGTGTAAAGGAGCTCTTTTGTTAAAGTGACTCTTGAGACGCATCTTAGTAATCATTCTTAACAAGGTCTATTATAATACTTCCTGAAATACTCAGATTTACAAACTCTCGCATTGTTATCACTTAATTTTGCTCACATACTTATTTAACATGTATTCTTAAACCTTAATTTACACACACACACTTTAACATATGATTGTGGGTTGCATATTGGATTATTACATTATTTATGTTCTTTTGTTAAAGGTAACAACTAAGGGAAAGGGATTGTATATAATTAAAAAGAAAAAAAGAAAAACATGAAAAAAAAAAAAGAAAAAAGAAAAAAAATGATAATAATAAAAATGTAGATAAGTTTGGTTTCGTAGCCTCCCTAACCTAAGCAATTAAGCCCGAAGGGGTGTTTTAACACCTAATACCCTAAAGTCAACTGACTTGGGAGCTATTGGCCCAACGCTTGTTACATGGGTTGAGGAGAAAAGCTTAATCAACGCTTGTTACATGGGTTGAAGAGAAAAGCTTAAGGGAATCAAACATTGCACTATCTACATATCAGTATCTGCGACCCGAGTTACTAAGCTCGTAGGGGTGTCTTAACACCTAATGCCCTAAGACCAACTAGTCTGGGAGTCATTAGCTGAAAGCTCGTTACATGGGTTAAAGATGCATGATGTTTTTAAAGTATATGTATATAGAGTTAAAAAAAGAAGAAGACAAACATAGTAATCCCAACCCAAGGAAGTTAACCTTAAACATTAGAACAAAAATTTTGTTTTCTTCCAAGAAAAGCCCCATAATTATGTGTTGATACATTGAGCACAAAAGAAAGGTTTATGAATATCTTGTTAAGAGGTATTGAGCAGATATATAAATTTAATGAGAGCTTGTTTATCTGGATGGATTAATGGAAGTTAAATGATAAATACCTTGCTTTGTGGAATTTGCAAATTGTTTTTCTATTTTACGCTTTGATTACTAGGGACTAGTAATAAGCTGGTTGGGGGGTGTGATTAGTACTTAAAAGTGCATTTTTATCATGGTTTTATATCATCATTTTGCACTTGAAGTATCAATAACTCCTTAACTAAAATATGTTTTATAATAATGTATCTAATAATATAAGATACCTATAATTTGTGGTAAATGTCTATTTTTAATGCAGGCCTATCACATAAATGAAAGGATTGATTGATGACTTGAAGAACTTAAATTGCAAGGATAAAGAGATGGCCAAACTTAGAAAAGAGATGTCGGTGCAATCCAAACCGGAACACTGTTCGGTAATTGGGTCATATCTAGAGCTATATATTTCAGATTTAGGTCCAATTTATATGGATGGAAAGGTAAGACATAGGCCTACAACTTTCATATGGAGCCCAAGACCTAAAAAGTCCATTATCAAGTCCAAATTGTAGCAACAACAAAGAAGCCCGAATCTGTTTTCCAGCCCGAGCACTGTTCGGTATTTGGCCATATCTGGAGTTCTAGAAATCCAAATGGGCTTGTTCATGGAGACATTCCTTAAAAGAAGGCAAGGTTGGAAAGTTATTGGTTAAATGTTCATTGGTTTCATAGATTTGACATATAATGTTTTCAACAGATTTTAATTGACTATTTTTTTTCAATTATAGTGCCTCAACTTTTTTAGCTAAAGATACAAACTTGGCTTGGAGGTCATGATCTTCCCTAAGGTTGTACATACCTCCACTAGATGTATGAGGTTGAGTTTTACTCGGTGCCTCATAAGTACCCGTGGTGTTCTAATTTTGAGCATTTTCAGCTAACAAGTCTAAGTACTTCATTGCTTCATCAGGGTCTTTATCTTTAAAAGTTTCATTGCACAACAATTTAATCATTTTTCTATCTGTAGGTGTTGATGATTAGTACTTAAAAGTGTATTTTTTATCAAGGTTTTATGTCATCATTTTTGCATTTGAAGTATCAATAACTCAAGTAAAACATATTTTATAATTATATATGTTACCTTTAATTTATGGTAAATGTTCATTTTAAATGCAGGCCTATCACATAAATGAAAGGATTGATTAATGAATTTAAGAACTAAAATTGAAAGGACAAAGAGATGGCCAAACTTAGAAAAGAGATGCTGGTGTAATCTAAACCAGAATACTGTTCGGTAATTAGGTCATATCTGGAGCTTAGATCTCAGATTTAGTTTTACTTTATATGGATGGAAAGGCAAGACATAGGTCTACAACTTTCACATGGAGCCCAACACCTAAAAAGGCCATTTTCAAGTCCAAATTGTAGCAATAACAAAGAAGTCCGAATCTATCTTCCAGTCTGAGCAGTATTCAGTGTTTGGCTCATATTTAGAGTTCTAGAAGTTCAAATGACTTGAATATTTTACAAAAGAAAGCTAAGACAATTTCCTACAACTTTCATGTTTTTAAGTGCTTCCAATTTTGACGTTATCAATGACGTTTTGGGTAGACAAGAGAAGATAAGGATTGTCACCAAGTCAATCAATGATTACTTTCCTAACAAATCCTTACTTTCTCTTAGTCCAATGCCTTGGTATGATAAAAATAGCAATTTTCTTGCTTCAATAGATTTGCCAGCTGATTGGAGTACCCAAGACAAAGGAAAGTTTTTGAATGAAATGAAGAACTTTTATTGGGACGACCCTAACTTATTCAAATATTGTCCTGATCAAATATTTCAAAAATGCATTCCTGTTAATGAGGTAAGTAGTGTTATTAAACTTTGTCATTCTGAAGCATGTGAGAGTCATTTCTCATAAAAAAAACAGCTATGATAATCTTTCAAAATGGATTTTATAAGTCCACTATGGTCAAAGATACATGCTTGACCGCTTTTTATGATCGGCTTGTTTTAACTCGCAAGTGCACGAGTGTGCGATGTAGCAATTAACTCGGTAAGATCGAGGTCATATCCATAGAGAGCTAGATCTGGAAATTAAGCTAAGTAACAAAAAAAAACTCAAGAGAAATTAAATTAACAATAACTTGGTTGAAAATAATTGATGGATTTGTTTTCAAAGATAAAAAAAATGTAAATAGATTTTAAATGACAACAAAAGTAAGTCTTGGTCCAAATCAATCTTAATGGTGATGTATTGGTGATTTCTTCAACATATATAAGATAACTCAACCTAATCTCAACGATGGTGATATTAGATCGGAAGATATTACAATGAAATTTAAAAGGATGAAAATTGATTATTGCTTAAGAATGAACAAGTACTTTCATATTAAGTAAGACAAGAATGAACTAGTACTTTCATATTAAGTAAGACATTGAATCAAGCAATCTCTATACCAAAACTAAAGTTTGTGCATAAAAATTCAAGATTATAACATTACCTAAATGATTTCTAAAATTTGTTTACAATAATAAATCATTCATGAAGAAAATAAGAAGATAAACATTAAGATTCATTCATATCCTAAAGAACTCACCTCAATCACCATTATCCTTGATTTGGATCCAAGAAAGAGTTTAGCCAACCATGATTATATATAAGAACACTTCAATAAACATGAAAGAACTTGAATCCAACTGAAAAAATAAGTTTTACAAACTAAAGAACCGAAATCTATAAAGAAGAACACAATACAATTTCAGAAAAAATTCGGACACAAATCTGACTCTAACTTTGGACAGCAATTCGACCCTCTTCGAAGCTTTTTTTTTGGAGAAGTCTATTAGAGACATATTTATAGGCAATTCTGTCTCCTTTCCAGATCATTAAAGAATAGCTCATTTGGACACCTGAGTCAAAAGTTATGGGCAAAACACCGAAAGGTGTTCTGAAAAATCAAATCAAGACAGCTTTACAACTACTTTGGTGCACGTTTTTTCTTCCTCATTTATGAGGTGTCTCCTTCTTCTTTTTGACCCAAAATAATGTTAAAATATCCCCTCCAGCTTTCCATCCATGTGCTTGCCTTCTTGGATCAATGGATTACCCAAAATAAATCAATTGTTATTTGTTGTGTGGACATGTAAGATCATGGATTGTGTTTGGGTTAGTTTGAAGGTTGATTTGGGGTTGATTTAGGGCTGATTTGGGGCTGATTTTGGGCTGAATTTGAGCATCAAATAAGTATACAAATGTACTTATTATTTGGGTTAAGATTGACATTGAAACCTTGAGTGTTTAATGGTTGAAGTTTGCACACAACATAAGGCAAGTTTGGGCTTGAAATAAATCATATGATATTCTTTTCTAGAATTGGAATAGAATTGATTTTTGGGACAAATTTGGAGCACTTATTTGAACCAAGATTTGCTTCAATCTTCAACTAAATGTCTCTTCAATTCTTTGTTCTGAATTCCGACGTTGAATTTTCTGAATTAATTCATTTAAGCTCCAAAAACCTATCAAAACATTAAAACAAACTTCATTACTAAAAAACACATCAATTATTATAAAAACAATAAATACATATGTAAAATAAGAGACTTAATGACACTTTTGATGCACAATCACACCCCCCAACTTAAATTTTGCTAGTCCTCAAGCAAAACAAAACATAAAACCTTTAAAATAAAAATAATAATAATAACAACCATAATTAGACTCGATTCATCACACTTGAAGGACCTATCATGCAAACATTGGTATCTTTAACTTAGTGTACACAATAGCAAATAAAGAAAAATAAGCATACTCACATTCTCTAAATCAAACATCCATACAAAATTTCCAAATTCAGTCATATTTATCGTGCAACCAACATAATTGATTCATACGAAAACTCAACTTGTAATCTTCCCTTCTCACCAACACAAACAAGGTAGCAAACTAGAGAAATATCTATATATTTTTTTTCTTTCTTTTTTTCTTTCTTTGTTTTTTTTTTTTTGAAGATATGATTTATTTTTTGTCTTTAAGTAGTCACTTCCCTTTTGACGCGAATACAAACATTTGTGATGAATACCCCTAGTTACTAAGCAACTCAAAACATTGGAGTAGATAGAACTTTGTACACATTTATTTATTTATTTATTTATGTAATGATTATTACTCTATTTACTTAAACCTTGTTTAGGACTAGATCAAAAGGGATAATCACAAGTAAAGCATCATACTCATCTTTCATGCATATTCACACAACTCACACAACTTTTACAAGGAAATATGTACTTCAGTAATCTTAAAAAAAAGTATGCTATATCTTGCTTTATAAGATATTATCTATCCCAAATTAAAGCATGCAATGTTCAACACAATAATGAACCCAAAAAGGTAATAATGATCCTAAACAAGTCTCATTCACATACCAATGCAAGTTTTTTTTTTTTTTTTTTAACAAGCATGGTTATCTCAAGCATTCAACATAATGAAATATCTAAAATTAAATTTTACATTATCCTCAATGTAAAAGAGAAAGAGAAGAAAAGTATAAAGATTAGAAAATTGTTACTCCCCTTCTGTTTTCAAGGATGAATGTCTGATTGAATTGGGCATGAGCTGACTTCTTGCTTGATTTTTTTTTTAACCTGCATATCACAACTAAAAGAAAACATAAAAGAAAACATTGATGTTTTTTTTTTTTTTTTTTGAAAATAAAGAACCTCACACCCCCCAACTTAAAATAATGCATTGTCCCGAATGCATGAACAAGAAAATATAAGAGATGGAAGAAGAAAAAAATGAAAATGAAAATAAAAATAAAAATAAAAATAAAAACTCATTACTTTTGATACTACAATGGTATTGGATCTTCAAGATCCAATGTCTCAACTTCAGCCACAACATTTTCAAGATAGAGTTTCAATCGATGACTATTTACTTTAAAAATATTTCCATTCTTGGGATTTTCTACCTCAAATGCACCATGCTTAGAGATGGATTTAATCACAAATGGACCAATCCATTTTGTCCTCAACTTCCCAGGAAAGACATGTAATCGTGAATTATACAAGAGAACCTTTTGACCAACATGAAAGGATTTTCTAAGAATATGTTTATCATGCAAAGTTTTCATCTTATGTTTTGAAATTTTTTTCATTTTCAAATGCATCATTTCTTAGCTCCTCTAATTCATCCAATTGAAGCTTTCTATTTTTGCCAACCTCATTTTCATTGTCATTGAATTGTCGAATGGCCCAATATGCACGGTGCTCAATCTCAACAGGGAGATGACAAGGCTTTCCATAAACTAGCCTATAAGGAGACATTCCTAAAGAGGTCTTATAAGCAGTTCGATATGCCCACAAAGCATCAACTAGTCGTAGGGACCAATCT
Organism: Populus euphratica; assembly: GCF_000495115.2. Lineage (NCBI taxonomy): Eukaryota > Viridiplantae > Streptophyta > Magnoliopsida > Malpighiales > Salicaceae > Populus > Populus euphratica. The sequence continues at coordinate 68,876 of NW_011500897.1, forward strand.
TTACGGTTTGGATTGACTGTTTTCTCTAAAATGTTCTTAATCTCCCTATTTGCCAACTCAGCTTGGCCACTAGTCTGTGGGTGATAGGGGGTACTGACCTTGTGAATTACACCATATTTTCTCATCAAAATCCCAACGGGCTTGTTACAAAATTGTTTTCCCCCATCACTAATCATAGCCCGAGGCATGCCAAAACGGGAGAAAATATTTTCTTTCAAGAATTTGACCACAACTCGATGGTCATTGGTTCGAGATGCAATGGCCTCCACCCATTTAGACACATAATCAACAGCTACAAGGATGAATTGGTAACCAAATGAACTTGGAAAAGGTCCCATGAAATCAATCCCCCAACAATCAAATATTTCCAAAACAAGGATGGGGTTAAGGGGCATCATGTTACGCCTAGTGAGGCTACCTAGTCGTTGGCATCGGTCACATGCAACACAGAAGGCATGAACATCTTTAAACATGGTAGGCCAATAAAAACCACACTGCAAGATTTTAGCAATGGTTTTCTTGGAAGAGAAATGCCCACCACAGGCTAATGCATGACAAAAATTAATGACCCTTGGAATTTCATGATCAGGGATGCACCGCCTAATAATTTGGTCAGGACAATATTTAAATAGGTAGGGGTCATCCCAAAAAAAGGTGCGCACATTGCGCAAGAATTTTTGTTTGTCAAGTTTAGACCAATGAGAAGGAATCTGACTTGTGGCTAGGTAATTTGCTATGTCAGCATACCATGGAGAACCAATGTAAGAGACAGTACCTGCACAAAATAAATTTTCATCAGCAAAGAGTTCATTTATTGGAGATTCATCAATTATGGTCTTATAGCTTGAAAGACGAGACAAATGATCAGCCACTACATTCTCTACTCCCTTTTTATCTCGAATTTCAATGTTAAACTCTTGGAGTAGGAGGATCCATCGAATCAAACGTGGTTTGGCATCTTGTTTTGTGAGCAAATATTTCAATGCTGCATGATCAATGAAAACAATAACAAGAGATCCAACCAAATAAGACCTAAACTTGTCTAATGCAAAGACCACAGCTAAGAGTTCCTTTTCAGTTGTAGTGTAATTCAATTGAGCATCATTCAAAGTCTTGCTAGCATAATATATGACATGAGGTTTCTTGTCTTTTCTTTGCCCTAAAACAGCCCCAACCGCAAAATCACTAGCATCACACATCAGTTCAAATGGTAAAGACCAATCAGGAGCTTGCATGATTGGTGCAGTTGTCAACAACCCTTTAAGCTTTTCAAAAGCTTCTTGACATTTTGATGTCCAATCAAATGGGACATCTTGTGACAACAAGTTACACAATGGTTTGGCAATGGTACTAAAAGAATGAATGAATCTTCGATAAAAACCAACATGTCCTAAAAAAGATCTCACATCTTTCACAGTCTTAGGGGTAGTTAATTTTTGAATGACTTCCACTTTTGACTTATCTACCTCTATCCCTTTTGAAGAGACAATGTGACCTAAAACAATGCCATGTGTCACCATAAAATGACACTTCTCCCAATTGAGTACAAGATTGCTCTCTTCACACCTTTTAAGAACTTTTTCTAGATTCATTAGACACAACTCATAAGAATCCCCATAAACTGAAAAATCATCCATGAAAACTTCCAAAACATTTTCCACCATGTCACTAAAGATACTCATCATACACCTTTGAAAAGTGGCTGGTGCATTACACAAACCAAAAGGCATTCTTCTATAAGCATAGGTACCAAAAGGACAAGTGAAAGTGGTTTTTTCTTGGTCTTCTAAAGAAATCTCAATTTGGTTGTAACCTGAATATCCATCAAGAAAACAATAGAAAGCTCTTCCAGCTACTCTTTCAAGCACTTGGTCTAAAAATGGAAGCGGAAAATGGTCTTTCCTAGTCACCATGTTCAATTTACGATAATCAATGCACATACGCCATCCAGTTTGGATTCTAGTTGGTACCAGCTCATTATTTTCATTCTTCACTACCGTGACTCCAGATTTTTTTGGGACAACTTGGGTTGGACTAACCCATTTTGAGTTTGCAATAGGGTAAATGATACCTGCATCAAGTAGCTTAAGCACTTCACCTCTCACTACTTCCTTCATGTTTGGGTTCAATCGTCTTTGCATTTGCCTCACAGATTTAGCCTCTTCTTCAAGATAGATTCTATGTGTACATAAAAGAGGGCTAATTCCTTTCAAGTCAGTAATTTTCCACCCAATTGCTTTCTTGTGTTTTCTCACCACTCTCAAAAGTTTGTGTTCTTGCTCTATGCTAAGTTTTGATGAGATCACAATAGGATATGATTCATCTTCCCCTAGAAATGCATACTTAAGATCACTCGGTAAAGGCTTCCTTTCTAGTTTATCAGGCTGGACAAGAGATTCCTCAACTTTCACTTGGGGTGAAATCAAAGGCTCAAATGATGGGGTCCATTGACCTATTGACATAATAGGCATTGGATCTAGATAAGCCTCGAGTTCTCTTACTTCCTCATCAACACATTCCAAAGAACAAAATCTTTCATCATGAATTAAAGTTCTCTCCAATGGATCCTTGATCCACACTCTCTCAAAATGTTCTTGACAAACTGTTTGGATGAAATCTACCTCTCTAATGTCCTCATGTTCCCCGATTTGTTTGGAGACATTGAATATGTTCATCTCCACAGTCATATTCCCAAAAGACAATTTCATCACCCCATTCCTACAGTTAATTAAGGCATTGGATGTAGCTAGGAAAGGTCTCCCTAAGATGACTGGGATGGGGGCATTAGAACCTTGAATTGGTGCGGTGTCTAACACTATAAAATCAACAGGAAAGTAGAATTTATCTACTTGGACCAACACATCCTCAACGATACCCCTGGGAATCTTGATTGACCTATCAGCTAATTAAAGGGTGATTCGAGTAGGCTTGATTTCTCCTAAACCTAATTGTTCATAAACAGTGTAGGGTATTAAATTCACACTTGCTCCTAAATCCAACAAAGCTTGATCTATCTTATGACTTCCAATAATGCATGAAATGGTAGGACAACCAGGATCTTTGTATTTGGGAGGGGTCTTAAACTGGATGATAGCACTAGCATGTTCAGTTAGAAAAGCTCTTTCTTTCACATTCAATCTCCTTTTGACTGTGCATAAATCCTTAAGAAACTTTGCATAAGATGGAACTTGTTTAATTGCATCAAGGAGTGGAATATTGACTTTCACTTGTTTGAACAATTCATAGATTTCTGAGTTCATAAGATCTTGTTTAGGTTTCCCTAACCTTTGTGGAAATGGTGCTCTAGGAACAAATTCTAAATCACTCATTTTGACTCCAATTTTTCTTGAATCATCTCCTTTCTCACTCATCTCTTTCTCATTTATCTCACCTTCTTTGTCACTCAAACTCTCATTTGTCACTTGTGTTTTGATTCCCTCTTCACTTTCCCTAGATTTATCCTCTATAATACCTTTAGGAATCCTAAAACCTACACCTTTGTCAACAATCTTTCCACTTCTAAGGGTAGTGATGGCTTGAACTTGTTCATGGTTTGAAGGTTCACTAGGTGAGGATTCACTCATGTGTACCTGACCTCTAGGATTGGGCATTGGTTGAGCTGGGATTTTTCCCTTCTCTTGAATGCTTAGTGATTGAGTCAACTTAGTTAGTTGACTTCGAATGTCATCTAAGGTCCTATTGGTCTGGTCTTGGAATTTGTAAACTTGGTTGTTGATTCCTCCTTGCGTTTGCATGAATTGTTGAAGAGTATCCTCTAAGGATCTCTTATGAGGTGGTTGGTATGTGTTATGTGTGGGAGCATGAAATGGTTGGGGTGGAGGTTGAAATGTTTGAGGTACTGAAGAGCCCTCATTTCTCCATCCAAAATTTGGGTGGTTCCTCCATCCAGGATTATAGGTCTCAGAGTAGGGATTGCCTACTTGGTTTGGAAATGGCTTTCTTACATTACTTGAATCAGAAGTTTGGCCATATAGCACTTCCTTGAAGGCTGGAATGGTAGGACACTCAGTTGTCCTATGCCCTTTGCTCTCACAAACAACACAACTTTCCTCTTGTTGTTCACTTATGACATGCACTTTTTTAATCTCAAGAGACTCTACTTTCCTAGCCAATGAGGCTAATCTAGCATTGAGGTCATTAGTCTCTTTCAATTGAAACTTCCCACTTGAATGAGAAATGGTGTTTCTAGACTCAACATGAACTGGGAGAGAAGTCTCCCATTGCTTTGTGTTTTTAGCCAATTGATCAAAAAAATCAAAGGCCTCACTTGGTTCTTTGTCATAAAACTCACCATTACACATGGTTGACACTAGCTTTTTAAAATCTGCGGTAAGAGAGTCATAAAAGAAACTCACTAACCTCCACATCTCAAAACCATGATGAGGGCATGCATTTAACAAGTCTTTGAACCTTTCCCAAGCTTGGTGAAATGACTCATTTGGACTACAAGAAAAATTCATCATTTGACGTTGTAAAGCTGCTGTCTTATGAGTGGGGAAGTATTTTTTCAAAAATTCAGCTTGCATTTCTCTCCATGTACCTATAGACCTAGGACGCAAGGAGTTTAGCCAAAGCTTGGCTTTATCCTTTAGAGAGAATGGGAACAATTTAAGCCGAATGGTTTCCTCGGTGCATGTTCTATCAATAAAAGTATTACATACCTCTTCAAAGTCTTTAATGTGTATGTATGGATTTTCAGAATCCATACCATGAAATGTGGGAAGAAGTTGAATCATGCCCGGTTTCAAATTGAAAGCTTGTTGGTTAAGAGGTAAGATAATACACGAAGGTGTACTTTGTCTAGCCGGGTGAAGATACTCTCTAAGAGTTCGAAAATTAGGTTGATCATTGAATTGTGGAGGTCCATTACCTTGAACACTCCCTTCACCCTCTACATCTTCAACATTAGCCATGATAAAATAATAATAATAATAATAATAATAATAATATAACAATTATATGAATATGAAAGAAAGGAAAGAAAAGAAAAAAAATTGCAAATAAAAGTAATAGCTCAAAAATAAAAATACAACAAATTAAGAAATTCAATCTCCAATTAATAAGCACTATTAACAACAATAAACATTAAAAGATAATTATAAGAAGCTTGAATAAAAAGGCGGTAATACCGGCCAAGCACTTCAAATAATAAATATAAGAAAAATAACCATAACAAAACAACAAAATAAACTGAAATAAACAAGAGGCGGTAATACTGACCAAGCACTTTAGACAATAAATATAAGAAAAATAACAACAATAAACATTAAAAGATAATTATAACAAGCTTGAATAAAAAGGCGGTAATACCAGCCAAGCACTTTAGACAATAAATATAAGAAAAATAACAACAATAAACATTAAAAGATAATTATAACAAGCTTGAATAAAAAGGCGGTAATACCAGCCAAGCACTTTAGACAATAAATATAAGAAAAATAACAACAATAAACATTAAAAGATAATTATAACAAGCATGAATAAAAAGACGGTAATACCGGCCAAGCACTTTAGACAATAAATAAAAACAATATCAACCAAATAAAATGAAATAAACAAGAAAAATATTAGCAACTAATAAGAATAGACAATAAAAGAAAAATGGTTGAACCAACCAAAATCCAACAATTAATAGTCCAGTCCACAGTCCAATATCCAAAACGTTAAGGTCAAATTTTTTTTAGGTGGTAAAACCAGCCAATTTAATTTTTTTTATATGATTTTTTTTAGTTTTCCAATAATCAAATCTAAATTTGTTACCTTTGCTTGCTAGCTCCCCGGCAACGGCGCCAAAATTGCTTGACCGCTTTTTATGATCGGCTTGTTTTAACTTGCAAGTGCACGAGTGTGCGATGTAGCAATTAACTCGGTAAGATCGAGGTCATATCCACAGAGAGCTAGATTTGGAAATTAAGCTAAGTAACAAAAAAAACTCAAGAGAAATTAAATTAACAATAACTTGGTTGAAAATAATTGATGGATTTGCTTTTAAAGATAAAAAAAAATGTAAATAGATTTTAAATGACAAGAAAAAGTAAGTCTTGGTCCAAATCAATTTTAATGGTGATGTATTGGTGATTTCTTCAACATATATAAGATAAATCAACCTAATATTAACGATGGTAATATTAGAGCGGAAGATATTACAATGAAGATTAGAAAGATGAAGATTGATTATTGCTTAAGAATGAACAAGTACTTTCATATTAAGTAAGACATTGAATCAAGCAATCTCTATACCAAAACTAAAGTTTGTGCATAAAAATTCAAGATTATAACATTACCTAAATGATTTCTAAAATTTCTTTACAATAATAAATCATTCATGAAGAAAATAAGAAGATAAACATTAAGATTCATTTATATCCTAAAGAACTCACCTCAATCACCATTATCCTTGATTTGGATCCAAGAAAGAGTTTAGCCAACCATGATTATATATAAGAACACTTCAATAAACATGAAAGAACTTGAATCCAACTGAAATAATAAGTTTTACAAACTAAAGAACCGAAATCTATAAAGAAGAACACAATACAATTTCAGAAAAAATTCGGACACAAATCTGACTCTAACTTTGGACAGCAATTCGACCCTCTTAGAAGCTTTTTTTCGAGAAGTCTATTGAGACATATTTATAGGAAATTCTGTCACCTTTCCAGATCATTAAAGAACAGCTCATTTGGACACCTGAGTCAAAAGTTATGGGCAAAACACCAGTGTAACGAGCTTTCGGCTAATGACTCCCAGACCAGTTGGTCTTAGGGCATTAGGTGTTAAGACACCCCTACGAGCTTAGTAACTCGGGTCGCAGATACTGATATGTAGATAGTGCAATGTTTGATTTCCTTAAGCTTTTCTCCTCAACCCATGTAACAAGCATTGGGCTAATAGCTCCCAAGTCAGTTGACTTTAGGGTATTAGGTGCTAAAACACCCCTTCAGGCTTAATTGCTTAGGTTAGGGAGGCTACGAAACCAAACTTATCTACATTTTTATTATTATCATTTTTTTTCTTTCTTTTCTTTTTTCTTTCTTTTTATTTTTTTATTTTTTTTTAATTATATACAATCCCTTTCCCTTAGTTGTTACCTTTAATAAAAGAACAAAAATAATGTAATAATCCAATATGCAACCCACAATCATATGTTAAAGTGTGTGTGTGTAAATTAAGGTTTAAGAATACATGTTAAATAAGTATATAAGTAGAATTAAGTGATAACAATGCGAGAGTTTGTAAACCTGAATATTTCAAGAAGTATTATAATAGACCTTGTTAAGAATGGTTACTAAGATGCGTCTCAAGAGTCACTTTAACAAAAGAGCTCCTTTACTCTGCCATCCTAGTAACAACAATTATGCACATGCTTTATGAAATGGAAAATAAATTTTTTTTTTATCAACTACTACCCTCTCCCCCCAACTAAAACGAGACATTGTTCTTAATGTTTAAAGGTAGAAAGATAGAGTATAGAAGATATCACCTGAAATAACGAACACTGACAAACCTGAAACACACTGAAACAAAAATAAGAAATAACAAAACACAATAATAAAACCAAAAGACACAAGTTTTTACAAATGAAAATTCAAATCACAGTTGTGATTGTGGCTCACATCTTCCCTTGGTTTTACGTCCAAGAACGGCTTAAACGCCCTCTATGGGTCGGGGATAGGCTTCCCATCCAGTTTTCTTAAAAACTAGCAAACAGGGTCTTTTTTAGTCAGATTTCCAAGACTAAGTCGATCATGTTCTTTATGAAATAGTGGCCATAAATCATGAATTACACGATGCACATCTCCACTAAGATGCATCTCAAGAGTCAATAGAAGATTATCTAAAGACTCCTTACTTAGGCCATCCTTAATGAATTATATTTATCTTCACGATTTATAGATACCATTCCTAAAGAACGACATTGTGTATTACAAGTCCATCTAGCACATCGATGACAAACTTTCAGTCGTTTTGCACGACATTTCTTTGCAAAAGTGCTTTTACCTATTCCAGGCATGTGTGAAATGAAGAAATTAGAGGACTCACCTGATAATCGGACCTTTTATTCAATCAACCAGCGAATATCTTCAGGAATTCCATTATTCATTAACAATCTCAATCTTGCACATCTAGCACGGTAAATTTTTGTAATCGCATTATGAGGCAGAGCGGGAAAATACTTTTTCAGTTTTTCAAGATTAGTGTCCATTTTCAAATGAGAATTGGAAGAGAGATTCAAAGAATTGCACAAATATATACACAAATATCAGTTATTGTGGGAAACTGAAAGAACCGACTTAAGTCACAGAGTACCGTTGTCCGCCATTTGACCGGGGTGAGAGAAACTAGCAAAAATCACTCAAAAAGAAACATAAAAATAATGTGAGAAAAACAAAATAATCAAACTTTATCTACAAGATCATTCCAACCAGTTGATTCATTTTCACTAGGAAAATTATCAAAGTAAGCTTTCAAACGATGTCCATTTTCCTTTAAATCATTGTCATTCATTGAATTCTCAATATCACAGGCCCCATAATGATTGCTCCATCTTAGTCTTAGCTCTCTAGGGAATGCATAGAGTTGAGAATTATAAAACAAAACTTTTTGACTAGTATCAACTTTTTGACAATTTTCACATGTTTTGCAGAATGCATGCGTGTCCTTGAACATGGTGGGCCAATAAAATCTATTTTGAAAGATTTTTGCAACTGTCTTTTTTGACGAGAAAGAAGTTCCATATGCTTCAGAATGACAAAGTTTAATGACACTACTTACCTCATTATCGGGAATGAATCTTTGAAATATTTGATTAGGATAATATTTGAATAAGTTAGGGTCATCACAATAAAAATTCTTCACTTCGTTCAAAAACTTTTCTTTGTCTTGATTACTCCAATCAGCTGGCAAATCTCCTAAAGTAAGAAAATTAATATTTTTATCATACCA
>NW_011500519.1:0-8070 GCF_000495115.2 Populus euphratica
TATTAATAATATATTTTTTAAAATAAAAAACATTTTAAAAAATAACTACAATCATATTTTCAAACACATATTTAATACAGAAGAAAAACAACGAGCGAAATGTATTGATGGTAGTAGCGAGTAGCACATCCAATTAAAATTTTATAAAATTAAAGAGTTGAGATAAAAATAAAATAAACATTATTTTTTAAAATTAAAACAGTTGCATGGTAGCTTTTTTTTTTAATGTACAAATTATTTAATACATAAAGTATTCTCATCAAAATCAAGTTTTACATTATTTTTTTTATATATGAACCCTGTAAAGAAAAACTATTATACTTAACCAAATTGGAAGTTATTATTTTATGTTTGATTCAGTTTTTATTAAAAAATAATAATTAAAACTTGTTTTTAAAAAAAGTTTAAAATTGGTTCAAATTAATTGATTTCAGTTCAATTTGATTATTTTGAAAAAAAAACCAGTTCAAACCAGTTTAGCTCAATGTTTTTCGATTTGACTTGGTCTTTTTGATTTGGTTCAGTTTTTTCTAGTTTGGGTTCAATTTGGTTTTTTTAGTTTCAAATTTATAAAACCAAAACCGAACCAAATTGGTCTTTTTTTTCAAAATTCTAATTGGATTTTTCATGATTATATTAAAAATATAAAAAATTTAAAAAAAGTTACTTTAATGTTTACTTTGAAATGAAATTATTCTTTTTAAAATAAAAAATTTGTCAAAGGTTACACTTGTGGTTGGGTGTGATAGCTTTTTCTTTTTTAATATATAACGTATTTAATATAAAAAGTGTCATCATTAAAAGTAAGTTTTACATGTTTTTCCTTGCTTTTTTATGTAAATCTTACAAAAAAAAGCTATTGCATTTAACTATAAAGATAAATTTCCAAATACAAATCAAGAGTTTGCTATAAAATGCTATAGAAGTATTTTTAAAAGTATTTTTTTATTTAAAAATATATTAAAATAAATATTTTTTTATTTTTAATGTTAGCATATTAAAATGATTGAAAAACACTAAACATAACTTTTTAAAATAAATAAATAAAAAATTAAAATGCATGGTTGGATCGCTTAAAGTGATGCATAGCCTTTGAGATTTTCAATTCCAATAATTTGAATTACAGATCTATTATGCCTATGTAAAAAACCTAAAATATATGTTTTTGAGCTAGATGGGTAAGTATACTTTTGAGCTTAATAGGAACTGGTCCATTTGCCCACATAATTTGCCGCAAATTGGACTAACTTTTTTTAAGATGTCAAAAAAGAGTGTGAGAATTTTTTTGCAATGCTACTAAATCATGAAAGTCCTTGACTTGGTCCTGCATGGTGTGAGTTTTCAACCAAACCATACAAAAGCTAATTTAATGTAAATTAGTTGATGTAATAGGTTTAAAGTAAATTTAAATGATCAGTTAAAAAAACTTAAAATATTTTTTTAAAAAAAATATTAAAATAATAATATATTAAACTAATCCAATTACACAATTCATGAATTTAATTGAGTTTAATAATTTTTTAAAAGTAATTTTTACTTAATTATATGTTAGAAATGAGATACATACAAAATCAAACATCAATAATAAAATAAATATTTATTTGAAACCATAATAATCATAAAAAAAAATAAAAAAAATCATTCATAAAATCTATTTTTCAACCAACTAAACATTAATGGATAAAACCGATGAAAAATAATATTTTTTTAATTATTATTGACATGAAATAAAAGATCAAATTGCTCCTAATATGAAAATCAAGCACTTAAGCCAACCTTTAAAAGTGATTTTTTTAATAAAAAAATCTTATACCCAAGTTAAATATTATTTTTTATTTATAAGTATTATAGAAACTTAACTTAAAAAAAAAAACATTAATAACTTCAATCAATTAAAAAATGATCAATCCACAGTAATTAAAGGAGGGTGAACGTGGAAGCCATTGTAGAAAAAAAATAGTAAATTTATTGTTTAAACTCATATAATATTGATTCAAGCAAATCGTTTAAACTTATATTAATATTTTAAATTTATAAAATTTTTATTTATCAACTAATTTAATATTACATAATAAAATTAAAAAAAAATAACTAACCAAAGTGAAAAGAGGAAGAAGAAGAAGAATGAGCATCAAATGTGAAATGAGAAAAAAATGAAGGGGTAAAATTGAAAAAGAAAACAAATTAAAAAAAATTATTTAAAAAACAAAATTAAAAGAATAAGAATTAAATTTGATAAATAAAAAAAATCAAAAAGAATATAATCTGAGACAAGAAAATTTGAGAAATGAATTATAACAAATGACATGTCTAATAAAATCAGGCAAAAATTCGTATTCGACTATTGGTTTGCAATCACAGGTAAAGAAAGCACTAAGAAATCACTGTTTTTGTTAGTTTATTATTTATATTTAATTTTGAATTCTTAGCTTAATTAAGCTAGCGTGAGAGAGATGCATAACCAGCCTCTCATGGCCCAACCCTTTATCAAGATCAAACAAATTTATCATCGCTTCGCTGGAAACAAAACTACAAAATACATAAATATTTACAAATTCAATATTATTGGCTGTAAAGGCGTTTTTGAGTCCGTGACCGCAACAACCCTTTTGATTTACACCAAAAAAAAAAAAAATCATAATTCCATTAGACATGCTCCTTCTTGGGAAGGCATCCAGTACCATGGTAAAAGCTTGCATTGCTCTATATACCAGGATTCAGTTGTCCCAACCAGTGAAACCACATTTCTTTACGAGAACACAAATTCCGGCAACAATCACATTTCCTTCTTTTATGTCCAAAAATATGTTCCTACGGCAATACTTCAAAACAAAAAAGGTTGGAAAACTGGTGCAGAATGCACCTTTTTTTCTTCTTCTTTTTTTGCCGAAGACTGGCTATCCATCCCTCTCGTTCAAGCATCAGCAATTTGCTTCTACAGCTCGTCGGTCAACAGCAAAATATTGTCTAGAAGACATATTCTTCAGGAGGTGCTTCTTCTGGAATCTAGTTATGCACAAGGAAGAGACCAATTAGACTCACTAAGGTCCAGAAATCAAGAATTACAAAGCCTAAAATTCACTTAAAAAGTAATTGCATAGAAAAACCAATTGCTAATGCAGTTGCAGTGCTGACACTTCTAGCTCCTTCCATATTTCAGTTTCTCAAAATTTATGGGCTACCAAAAACTGATCTCTCAGTTCATAACCTCTGACTGGAAACACAGATCTAATTGCAAGTCCCATGTAAGAGAAGCAAAGAAGGAATTCCATACCTCTCCAGGAATCCATTTTTCCTTCAACCAGATGCTTGCATCCCCAGAAAAAGTCTCCCTTTGCACCATAGTTCTGAAGGATTATAAAAGGCAAATAAAAATTTAGCCGTGCGCATCTGATATGAGCCAATAGACAAGTTAGAATTTTGTGTTCAAAACATTTTTCAAATTCTATCTACAAAAACACCCAGTAAAGAGACAGGATTATGTCTGAGTGGAAGGTAGTTCAAAGAAGATAAATGTCAAGCTAGAGAACAGTGGTTTAAAAAAAAACGATACATAAATATGAACTTGGATTCATCCTAGATGCAAGCTAAATGGAAAAGGAATGCCTTCGGCTAAGAAAAATTACAACTAAGGAAAATTGTGTAATGCAAATGCAAATTCAATGTTCTTAAACCTTAAACTTCTGATAATGACGAAGAGAGGTCTTGATTGTTATAAGTAGCAATTCCAACTCAAAACATACATCATTGTGTATGCTTAGAACGTGAAGTGGCACTCAGAAATTCATAATTTCAACAGACCACTTCTAGTTTGCTTTAAAACTACACGTTCTTGACATGCTTACACTGGCTGAACATTTGTAGTAGCTTGCCCTGCTGCATTAAAAGCTGAATTGAGCCCGTTGGAAATGCTAAGAGGGTGGATTGATGAGTTTTGCATTGACAATGGAGAAGAAGAAATATTTTGAATGCTGTTTACACCACTGTTGCCAAAGCCTGCTATATTGCGGGAGAAGGAATTTCCAAGTGCCTGATTAGGGAGTTGGCTGCCAAGCAGGCCTGTCATATGACTGATAATCAGAAGGCATGGATCATAACAGGCACATCAAAACAGAAAGTACCAAAACCTACAAAATCGCACCGGCATTTATGGATGGAAAATTGGTTGTTCCAAATGCACTTGAAGTCTGGCTAGAATTTGAGGCATTTGCAGAGAGAAAATTATTTGTCCCAAATGCACTCACAGTCTGGCTAGAATTTGAAGGAAGATTTGATTGCCCAAAGACAATGTTTGATGGTGCAGGGGGGCTGAAAAGAAAATAGGTTAACATATATAAAAAGCCAAGGAGATAGCAAGGAACAAAATTTCATTAAATTAATAATTTCTACATGACTGAAACAAAATCAGAACGCTCGGAAAGGTTTTCTTGCCTTACTCCAAATGCAGTCAAAGGCTGACTTGGTTGCCCAAAGGCATTATTTGATGGTGTAGCAGACCTGAGAAAACAGAGACAATTTGCTTGAAATGACTAATGAAAGCCTAAGAAATATTAGGAACAGGATTTCAAGAAATAAAATCAAGCAGGCACCATGGGTTCAAGGAAAGAATGGAACAAAAACCTCATATTAAGAGAAGTCCCCAGTTGACCAAAACTGGAAACTGATGGAGGCGCAGTATTTTGAGCAGTAGCTGGAGTTGCATTGGCAGTGGCTCCAAAGAACGGACTCTGACCAGCAGGAGCAGGCTTTAAGGAATTGGGATTATGGAGAAGGTTATTGAACTCAATCAACTTCGAATTGAGTAAATTTCTCTCCTTTTCAACCTGCAAAGGATGTGTTTAGTAATAACTGAACAAGGGCAGCAACATTAGTTTTAACTTAGATATCTAATCTCTATGCTCATCTACAATGGCATCCTTCTAGAGCCAAAGTGATTTTTTTAATCTTTTCTTCTGTTCTTTGTGGCTTTACCAGATTTTATTCAAATAGAAGCAATGATCAGTACATAGTTTATGTGATTGTTCATAAAACCATAAAAATTAAAAATAGAGTTTTTTCGAATCAACAGTTTGAATATATCATCTCTGGGAAGTTTCACTTCAATATATTATAGATTTCTCAAATCTCATACCAATGTCCCATCCACATACATAAGAATATGAATCCCATCATCCATAGGACTCATAATTGCATCTATGAAGGGTTGTTTCCTTTGATATGCCCTAGAAAGTTATAGATAGTTTTAATTGAATCCCTCAAAGTTTCAGTTGTCTATTTAACTTTGTAAACTCCTCAGATTTAATTCCACGTGTTTGAAAACAAAATCGCAAGCAGAAACAGTGAGAGAACAAATGATGATGGATAACAAAACATTAGTATCTGCTGTTAATAAAGTATAAGCAAGCAGAAGAGTGGGAAAGCAGTCTGCTGTATTTTTCTTACAATTGATTGCAAGCTCAACCCACACTTATAATCATCATATGCTGCAGCTCGCAATTCTTCGTAACTAACATCACCAATAATGTCACATGGGCCACTGCATACAGACAAAAGGAAAAGCTCAGTCCAATGCATCCTCAAAATAAAAAGAAAGGAACAAAACTTGTCAGACAGTTTCAAATCAGACGGTGGAAGTCCATTGAGACATAAAAAAGCCATGATTATAGAAACTTAGTATCATCATTCGTAATCAGACAGTTTCAAATCAGACGGTGGAAGTCCATTGAGACATAAAAAAGCCATGATTATAGAAACTTAGTATCATCATTCGTAATCAGACAGTTTCAAATCAGACGGTGGAAGTCCATTGAGACATAAAAAAGCCATGATTATAGAAACTTAGTATCATCATTCATAATCACATTACTTCAGAAATTTATTCCAAACATGCATTTTCAAGAAGCACAAGCTGGTTTTTCATTCCTAATGATTGTTTTATCATTGAATTTCATCCTTTCAGCCTAACAGGGACTGTGCTAGTCTCTTTTCTCCATTTCAATCAAACTACGTTGACTCTAGGGGTAGATCTTATTAAATGTACATCTTATTTTTTTTGAATGATGGAACCTAGGTGTCTTCTTTATCCTTGGTGTAGCTAATAAAGAAATGCAAATGTTCTGTTTTAACTCTATTCAATCCAAAACCTTTTCTAGAGAATTGGTCATGGCTGTTTAACGCTGACTAATTGATGTCCATCACAAATGGGATTATTTCTGTTTGAAAGAAAAAAAGCGGGCTTAAACTCAAGATTACAAGACCAAAGACAGGATCCAAGAAAATGACAAGAAAACAACATTATAGTATACCATGAACGTAGAAACAAAGGAAACAACTATATACAACGTGAATGCATTGGCAATTGATGATCATATGATCTATATTGCGGATGTTTCAAGATTTTTTCAAGTGATAAATTGGAGTTAGAAAGACACACTCTTTAAAATGACCATAGCATGTAAGCTTCCAAAGCGGTCTCTCATGCTCAAAATCTTCAGCAATGAGACGTTTACATGAATCAGGATCCGCGCAACTGCAAACAAGCCAAATGGACAGTTTAATTAGGTACAAGTAAAACAGAGTCTCAGCAAAAATAAATGAAATTGTTTATTTGAAGGTATAGCAGAGTAGTAAATAGGAGGAATTACTTATGATTGGCAGGCTGATTGTCAGGTCTTTGACGCGATGAAGGGGCAGAGGCACCACGGGACCATTTATTCTCAAAAGGCTGAAGCACAAACACAATAAAACAGCAAGTATTATTATGAGTAACAAAAAACGAATCATAAAAATAAATAAAATCATGATCGAGTAATAAGCGTAAAAATGCAAGCATGTACAATATATAAAAAGAAGAAGGAAAAAAAGAAGAAGAAAAATTTGCGGGTTAAAGCAATGTGTGTGTGTGTGTGGAGGGAGGAAGGGAAAGAACCTTGAACTGTTGAGGTCTGTTATTAGCAGAATTATTGGAGGCAGGCCCAAAAGGACCGTTGGGTCTTTGCTGTTGCTGTCGATTGCCAAATCCAAAAGAGTTATTGTTGTTATTGGGTGTTTGCTGATTGCCAAATCCAAAGGGATTGTTGCTGGATTTGGGGGGTTGCTGAGGAGTGACATGAAGAAATTTGCATCTATCACCATACTGACAGCTAAATCAAAAAACAAAAACAGCAGAGTAGCTGGTATCAGCAATTAAACCCTACACCCGTAAGATAATAATTAGCTGCTGACAAATAAGAAGATACTGATAATTGAGAAGGATGAAGATGAGGTGATTAAATACCTGCCACGCTGAAAATTCCTACAAGGTTCCTTCTTTTTATACATTGTTATTCCTGTTTCTCTCTGAATTGAATGAAAATGGTGTTTATTTATTATTACTTCGCTTTTAGCTGTGCTTTGCTTCCCTCCCTCCCTCCCTCCTGATTTTCATACCACAGAGAGAGAGAGAGAGAGAGAGTTGGGTTGGGCCCTGCTAGCCCAATCATGTTAAACAAGAGCCCACCATCAATCAAAGTTAAACTATCATACTGGGACGGGGACTGGGACTGGGACTGGGGATGGGGATGGAGGCTACTGACTAGTAAACAAAACAGATGGAAGAGAGAAAGAGGAAGAAGATGAAGTGATGAGATGTGCAGTATAATGGGTGTGTGTGGAAGGGTGGAAAGCTTAGGCTTGAGAAGGCCGAAGAGCATTATCTTTATCAAGAGCACTCCTAATCATGATCATGCTCAAGATGATCCCACCAACAAGAAACAACCCATTTCTGGAAAGCCCACCAGCAAACAGCTCCTTTCAGAAAATAATCAACTTCGCCTCTTCTTCCCCAGATTAGGAAAGGTGGAGCACCGGTATTATCATCATCACTCTTGTATATGTCAGTCCCCAGCTATATAAATATTGGCTTGTGCATGTAAACGTCTCTCTGTGGTGCGGTTGAAACCAATACCTTTTAAGGAACTGGCAAACACAGATACAGTTTCTGACGTGTTAAAGCACCTCCTCTTCCCAAACATTTCCATGATTGTGAAGGACACTCTGGTTCTCCTCCACCTAAACACAGACACATTCCTG